>NC_054702.1:68986194-69183694 GCF_016097555.1 Gigantopelta aegis
GGTATTACAAAATGGCGAGAATTGTTCTAACTGGCTAGTAAGCATTTGACGATATGCGTTAATGACGACAACTCGCAAGTGAATTAAAAGTGCAGTTATGCTTGTATTTGAACTTAGAACTTGATTATATACGATTGAAACCAGACATTGCAGCTTTAAGTGTAATGGTATATTTAGTTTACCTATATTCTTTAGTCAAGAGTTGACAATGAACAATATAAAGTTTTGGGTGTTCACAACAACATTAATAAAAAATTGTAAAAACATTTCATAACATATATTCTAAGAAATATTTCATAAATGTATGACTGCTTGTAGACATAAATGTCTGAGAAAGTTATTGTAATTCAAATATAATTCTTATATCTTATTAAAAGTATCTGTGATACCTATTAACTAAAAGATATAGGTTATAGAACAAAAGGTGTCTTAAACATTTCTATTTATAAATATAATGTCAATTTCAAACAAAAGTTGGGTAATAAATTAAATATATAGTTGATCTCACTGTTGTTTTGAACTGTTGCCAAGTCACACAGTCCCAGTCATAAAGCAATTTATGCAAAAGTCTTTGTTATTTGTCATGTCTTCAGGTAGGACTGGCTTTAAATAACTTTAGCAGTGGAGCAACATTTTATGACCTTTTTGGTTATTTGCCAACAAAATACATTAGATTCAATATAAACAAAGGTGCAGGTACATGTACAAGTTAAACAAAGTGCAATTTGCATTCTTCAGTAGAATAGTTTTAACAGTGCTTCAGTTCAGTCTGCCGTTTTCAGTTAATTGGTACAACATACTGTAAATAGCTATACATCTGGACAAGAATGTTACTCTACCCCTCCCCTCCCCTCCTTTCAAACACATGCAGACACATCAGTTCTTTTTTTAATTTGTTATTAATCAATAAGCAAAACAATCACAGGTTCTCACTAGATCACACACACACACACACATATATTGGCAACAAATACAAGCTATGCTAGCATCTAGATTTTGTGAATAGCATGTGTGCTAAATAAATAAATTTCATAAATAAATTTCACACATTTAAGTGTAATTATAATTTTTATTTATTTATCAAAATGCACATGTACAGATAATAGTTTTAAATGATTTTAGATAACTGTAAAATCTTTAAAAGATTATAAATATCAAATATTTACAGGGTCCTCCTCTAAAGTTTATTTTTGTTTAACGACACCACTAGATCACATTGATTTATTAACCATCGGCTATTGGATGTCAAACATTTAGTAATTTTAACATAAAGTTTTAGAGAGGAAACCCACTACATTTTTCCATTAGTATCAAGGAATCTTTTATATGCACCAGCCCACACAGGACAGCACATACCCACAGCTTTGTGTTAAAGATACACAAGTCCAAGCTGTCAGTAGTATCTTTACATCATGTGTTTTATTAATATTTATCATAGGTGTCATAAGTGGGAGGATGAGGGACAGAGGAACATTATCCTCCCCAACTCTAAAGACTGCATTGTCACTCTCCTCCCCTCCATCTTAATAATGTCAAGGTTTATTTTAATTAACTGTTGAAACTCCATAATTCATGAATGTCAATAAATAAAATATCTAGGCATCAGAAGCAGGGAGGGGATGGTGGAGCAGGGGGCATCCCCCCTCCCCCCGAAAGGAGAATCAATGCCCCTTCATTTGATGGAATTTTTCAGATTATCTGCATAATAAATGACCTATTTTAAGACCACAACAACAACAAAAACGCACAAATTTATATTAAAAGCGAATGCCATTACATACAGTAATGAAAAATAACATAAGTAAATTAAACTAACAACCATTAAAACTGGCAATACCGTTGTTTGGATAAAAACAGCTGATACCAAAAATGTCGTCTGCAGCAGCCAAGCTTTCGTGACCTACAAATAATTTGTTCTCTTTTCTAGAAAAACACAAATGGCAGCCAATTTTATTACTCACCATAAAAAAGTATGATATCTTTCGAGTTGTGTAAAATGTTAGAATTATCTGGCTTCAAACAAAATTGTGCTATAATCTGCTAACGTCTGGAACACTCTGGAGCACCCGAACAAAAGATCAAGGTACACCAAGCTTTGTTTACGGAGGTGACGTCAAATTTGCATTGTGGGATGACGCTTGATACTATTTTTAAACTCGCACACCACAACATTAGCATGCGTTTTCGTTCACGCCCCAGTTGGATTTTTTTAAACTATATAATACACAGTTAAAAATAAATATTAATTACTTACATATATATCTTGCAAAAAGTCACCAAATGCTGGATGTTAAGATTCTTGCTCAAATATTAAATTTCAATTGCGTGTTTATTAACAATGCGTATGTCAGTCCTTTGTGTTTGAGAAAACCGATCTCAATGTTATATTATCAGTATACGACGGTTGATCAATAACACGAGTATGACTATTATTAGTATCCAAAATACGTCAGTGCTGAAAACAGTTTATGATATTTAATACCGGTATACCAAAACGTGACGTCATGATTTAATTTTGATTCCTAACTAAAACTATGTTCATTTGATAGCCTATTTAAATATATATATATATATATATATATATATATAGGCCTATATATAAGAATGAAAGAAACAAAGGAAGAGAGAGAGAGAGATTTTAACGACACCACTAGAGCATGCACATTGATTATTAACCATCGGCTATTGGATATCAAACATTTGGTAATTCTGACATACAGATTTAGAGAGGAAACCAGCTACATTTTTCCATTAGTAGCAAAGCATCTTGTATATGCACCATACCACAGGCAGAATATAGCACATATCACAGACTTTAATATACTAGTCGTGGTGCACTAGCTGGGATGAGAAATGGGCCAACCGACAGGGATCGATCGCAAACCGACCGCGCATCAAGCGAGCGTTTTATCACTGGGCTACTATACGTCCCACCCCTGTAGCCGTATAGGATCATTCAGTAGGCCTAGCCGGCCTTGGTGGCGTCGTGCTTACGCCATCGGACATACGGCTGGTAACCAACTGTCCTGGACAGACAGCCCAGATAGCTGAGGTGTGTGCCCAAGACAGCGTGCTTGAACTTTAATAGAATATAAGCACAAAAATAAATTAAAATAAAATGAAGTAGCCTACAACTTGGGATAACGGTGTGTTGTGTACCATAACTAGGTGAACATTACTGTTCTAGGGCGTATCAGGCACCTCGCCGGTAGGGTCTACTCCTGTTACTCTTGTTATAATTAGGGGCGGGACGTAGCCCAGTGGTACAGCGCTCGCTTGATGCGCGTCGGTCTGGGATCGATCCCCGTCGGTGGCCCATTGGGCTATTTCTCGTTCCAGCTAGTGCACCACGAAAAGAGTAGCACATGAAGTGGCGACAACGAGTTTCTTCCCTCAATATGTCCGACGCCATACAACCGTAAATAAAATCTGTTGAGTGCGTCGTTAAATAAAAACATTTCCTTCTTTTTGTTATAATTAAGATGGGCAAAACCCAACACACACGTAGCCTGGATTCTACATATATAATACTGATCTAATTTGGGTGTCCCGCCCACATGTAGGGCTAGTCAAATACACGTGCATCATCATTCGGGTTATTACTTTGGTATATAATATATATTTTGACTTTCCAAGTCCCCTTAATCTAACCCTAATGTGTGAATTAGCGTAAAGTATTCGTTGGTTGTAAATACGTTTTAGTTAATTACCTTGGCAATTCACAACGTCGTTCAGTGATCTCATTAGTTGTAGCCTGGGCTTTTCAGATAATTGCTGAATATTGAGCGCTAAAACAGGTGGGAGTTAATTACAGTTTTCTCAGTTAATTACAGGCACGCGTACAGAAAATTATGCAAGGGGGTCTAGACAATGAGAAAAGACCTTTCGGGTGGGGTGAGGTCGGGACATGCTGACCCAGAAAATATATTTTCAAAAAGAAGATTCCCTTTGACCCCAAACTCTCCCTGTACACGCGCCCGAATTAAGTTCGTGTATATATATATATATATATATATATATATATATATATATATATATATATATATATACATGGACACCCGTGCTACATTTTTATATTAGAATAATTAAGGAATGTTTTATATTCACTTTTCCACAGATGGAATAACAAATACCACGACCTTTGAAATAGACCTACCAGGTGTGATGCACTGATTGGGACGGTCAGAGAATTAATTGATGAGAGCGCTTTATAACAACTAAGCGAAAGCTACATTTCATAGTTTATATTTATTTTTAATTATTTGTCTATAAAACATTTAACATAAAATAAAATAAACAAATAATTAAAAATTAAATCTAAAACATGAAATGTAGCTTTACAAAGAGAAATAAATGATGACCGCGTGTTTAATAAATAGTATGGTATAGTCACTAATTATATATACTTGGTAAATAGTTGAAAGGAGATTCGTATTTATAGCTGGGGGTGGGGGGGGGGTTAGCTTAGTCGGTTGAACGCTCGGCCAGGGTGCTTGTGTCGAAGGACATTTTATTTACGGTTATATGGCGTCGGACATATGGTTAAGGATCACACAGATATTGAGAGGGGAATGAATGAATGAATGAATGTTTAACGACACCCCAGCACAAAAATACACATCGGAGAGAAGAAACCCGCTGTCGCCACTTTCATAGGCTACTCTTTTTGATTAGCAGCAAGGGATCATTTATGTGCACCATCCCACAGACAGGGTAACACATACCACGGTTTTGGATATATCAGTCTGGTTGGAACGAGAAATAGCCCAACGGGCCCACCGACGTGGATCGATCCTAGACCGACCGCGCATCAAGCGAGTGCTTTACCATTGGGTTACATCCTGCCCATTACATATAAAAGATACATTGCTGCTAATGGAAAAATGTAGTCGCTTTCCTCTGATGACAACGTGGTTTGGAAAATTAAAAGTGCCTCAAGGCGTCGTTGCGTCTAGCGTACATTTTTTTCTTTCTGTTTTTTTTAAAATATTTTTAAATCGGACCTGTAACTTGTACATCATACATGTCAAATATCCATATCCAATGTAAACAAGGCGAAATCTTCCAAACATTACTTGTTTAAATTACAAGAAGCTTTCATTCTTTTGGTATGTTTTGCAAACAATCTAATGCAATTACTAAACACAGTAGCATTGGCAAATCCATTAACACGTGATTGACGCCAAAAATGACAGCAAGCGCATATCGTTAGTATCAACTAGAGCTAGGCTATATTTAGCACTCGCGGTGAACAGTGGGATATCTTCCAGCCGAAGGGAGGCAGTTTCAAACATCAAACATGGCAGAATGTTCTCCTAATTCAGGCTTTGAAAAGTCGTTTCCACTGCGAGATTCAGGGGGAAATATTGGTAAGAAGATAACTTATAGCATACAAACACGTGTTTAATAAATCATGTGTTAACTGAAATGAGATTGTGGCTAGTTGTGGCCCAGAAGGAAATAATCAGATGTTTAAAAGTACATGCACCTAGCCGGTTATGTTTACCTGTGTGTGACTAACGATGCTACTCGCTATTTCCAACTATTATACTACTATGTACTACTTAGAACTACGGCTCGTTCTTTGATTCTGAATTATAAAAAATAACACAGAGTTTATTGCATCGCCTTCTTATTCATAGGATAGACGTAAAATCAACAACACTGTTCTCACTTGTTAAACATGTTACATGGTGTATCTGAGAAGGTGGTGGGGAAAGGGGACGCGAATTATAGGCAAATTTTGTTTTATTTGACACCACAAGAATACATTGATTTATTAATCATTGGGTATTGGATGTCAAATATTTGATAATTTTAACATATAGTCTTAGAGAGGAAACCTGCTACATTTTGACATCAGTAACAAGGACCTTTTGATACATTGAGCTTGCCCTGTAACAGTGTAAGTTTAACAGTATCATCCCTCATACAGGATAGCACATACCACAACCTTTGATATGCCAGTTGTGGTGCACAGAAAAAAAAATGGCATTATTTTTGTCGTGAACATATAGATTTTTTTTTCTTTTTCAAGATGGATTTTTTTCCTTATTGTTAAAAATAAAATGTACTTTGTGAACTGAACACAGATTAAAAGTAAATATTAAAACAGTAATTGCATCATTATTATTAAGTATCTGAATCTCTGCTCCATCGGGCATGATTGAAAATACATGTAAATTACCTGCATTTGACATCGCCAGACTGACCAGTCTCAGTCTCAGCTTCTGAGATTTTGGGTCAGGTCTTTCTAAAAAATAAAGCTCAAAATGTATTGCAGACACTGCATGCTTTTTAGGTATAATATCCGCCTGGTCACCTCCATTATTTTTAGTTAGGGTTGAGGGTGAGGGTTAGGGTGAGGGTTAGGGTTAGGGTTAGGGTTGGGGTTATGGCTGGGGTTAGGGCTAGGGTTATGGCTGGGGTTAGGGCTAGGGTTGGAGTTAAGGTTAGGGTTAGGGTTAGGGGAAGGGGGGACCGGGCGGATATTTTTCCGCTTTTTAAAATTAATTTTGAAGTCATCAGCTTTTTGGAATGGACTGTATACAGCATAAGTATCTAGTAGACCTACCTTTTGATATTAGACATGATTCCATGAATGTATATCTAGTCCCTTATCTATCTAGGAGGACAGCCACTCCTGAGGAATTAATTTACTGGATTGCATTGCCACAAAGAGGACAGCCAGCCAGACTAGTTTACTAAGGCAGAGTTCTACAATACAAGTGAAGCTGCATACCTTGGCTGTTCTAGCATTTTGTTTTCATCCCTGTATTAAAAATGAGATTTAATCTATATAATTCAATGTTAATTTGTAAAGAAACTTTTTGTTATTTATATTGGATTCCTTTTTCAAAAAGAAAGAAAGAAGTTATTTGAGTTGGTATGGGTTAAAAACTTAATAATATTTTTTATATGAAGTTTAACTATATTCATTATGAAGTTAAATGGCAATTCATCGGTTTCCTTTAATATGATGTAAATGGTCTGATTATAACTAAATGGAAAGTACAGACGGACATGGCCGATGTGTTCCAATAGGACCTACGAATGCATTTACGTGGCTGAGGTTTTCCAAATACAAAATCAAAATCGGCCATGGCATTTCAAATGGTTTTAGACTGTTCGATAGACTGGAGAAGTGGTCGCTATTATGTCCTATATATGGGTTTGGTTGCGCAGATACTAATACGAAACCAGTTGAAAATAATAAATAAAAAATAACTTTCCAGTCTCTTACAAACATTAGTTATTTGTATTTTGATGCATAATACAATACACAAACATTTTCAGTCACCAGGCCCAATGCTATTTTGACTCGCCATTGGCACACCCTGATTTCGTGAGTACCATTGTTCTGTTCACGTATCAGTTATGCAACTTTAAAATCATGTGAACTTCCAATTGTTGACTTGGTGAACAGTTAATTTCTAAAATTAAAAGTACCCTATTGAAAGTCAAATTGAAAATAATATATATTTTTTTGACTACATTTGAACCACCAATGTAGCAAAGAACCATAGTTAGTATGTTACAATTAGTTAGGTCTAACTCATCGATTACTAGAACTATATTCACATAACCGAACAATCGGTTACCTAAGTAAAACTCACATGAACGGACTTTCAGTTACCTAAAATTTTGAAATATTGTCCTCTACATATTCTTTAATCATAAGTTTCATATGCCATGTTTTGATATTTGTTGGCATTTATTTTTAATAGTTTAGGGGTTATGGTGACGTTTCCTCTTTATACATGTATCAATATAATAAAAAAAATTGGGGGGGGGGGGGATATAACTGGCATATATTTCAAGAAATTTTAACTAATTGTTCCACCAGTTTACATAATGGAATTGATACAATAAATATGTTGGGGTTTGGTATTTTTTGTCATGTTGTACAAAAAACTAAAATGTTATTAAATAGTTATTAGAGGTAAAATTAGTGATTTGTAGGGTCTAATTTCCCAGTGAACACAACAATAGGTACACAGTGCTTACAATTCAAACCAATTATAACTGATGACTGATGATGAAATTTCAACACATTCCCAACACTAGTAAAATAAATTTAGACATGTAGACTACTTTTTTCATTGCTGGGTTTTTTTTCTTCACATTTTGTATGTGGGAGGAAGCTAGTGTCTTCACCTATGCTTTCTTGTCAAATTAGATAGATAATACCCAAACTAATTAAAGGGACATTCCTGAGTTTGCTGCATTGTAAGATGTTTCCGACTAATAAAATATTTCTATGATTAAACTTACATATTAAATATAGGTTCTTGTTTAGAATATCAGTGTCTGTATATTGAATGTGTTTCTGGTCGTCGTAATATTTGTAAGAAGCCCAAACTGGATTTTGTCTTCAAATAATTTCGTACGTATGAAAAAACTATATTTTAGGAAATAAGAGGAAATTTAACCTAGTATAAATATTAAAACGATCAGAAACATGTTTAATATAAAGCCACTAATATTTTATGCAGAAAAATATATTTGAAATGTAATTGCATTCGATGATTCGTTAAAAAGTCTCTGTTAGTCGATAATGTCTTAAAAAGTTCAGCAAACTCAGGAATGTCCCTTTAAGAAGCAGTACACATAAGTATATCAAATGCACAGTGTGAGCTATCCTGTATATGCAGTGATACTGCACTTAAAAGTTATATTTATATGAATTGTATACAATGTAATGTGTAAAAGGAGTTGGCAGACAAATAAGGTTTCTAGGAAGTACTGCTGTATTTGTGTACACATTCATCCAGGCCGATTACCAACTTTTAGAAATCAACTATGGGTGGTTGGTTGACTTTGTTGTTGTGGTGGGTACTGTATCTAAAGAAAAATGTTTCTTTCTAAGATGCTGAACTGAATCTATAACTTAATTTGAAATAAACAGGGCTTCTAGAATTTTTTTTTAAATCCACTAGCCATGGGATCAATGATTTAAAAAATTTAGTATCCACGATTAAAAATCCACTAGCCCTACTTTACTAGTTAATCCAATTTTGCTAAATAATAGTAATAATCAGATATGTCACCTAAAGAGGGAGATGTAGCTTAAAAACACTAACTTTGTGTTGGGGTCAGGATGTTCATATTTACAAAATAGACTTAAAGGCGCAGACCGTAGTTTTAACCCGTAAAAAATGTTCACTAAGTATAGTTAATTTACAAACCTGTAACTCATTTGGATAAAGTTACAATAGAGTGAAAGAAGAGTCTGTAACATTAAAACAGAAAATATCCTTAAAAATAGACTAGAACTCGAATCAATATTACAAATGCAATTTTTGGTACTACAAACACCAGGATGACCAGCAACACTTCGGTTCTACGGACATGGATAATCTGAAGAATAAAATAAAGTGATGTTTGATTTCAGTGATTATAAACAGCTCTAATGGTGAAAAATATGTTGTAGTGTTTAAAACTAGGGTATTTTCCTTTTAACTGCAACATTTGACCAAAAACAATTCACTAGCCATCTGGCATGGTAATAGTAGTTATTTACTAGCCCAACAGTGAATATCACTAGCCATGAGAGTGGGGCTACCATAATCCAGAAGCCCTGTCTGGCATGGCAATAGTAGTTATTTACTAGCCCAACAGTGAATATCACTAGCCATGAGAGTGGGGCTACCATAATCCAGAAGCCCTGTCTGGCATGGCAATAGTAGTTATTTACTAGCCCAACATTGAATATCACTAGCCATGAGAGTGGGGCTACCATAATCCAGAAGCCCTGCGTAAACAAAAACAAAATTGGTATATTTCACAAGCACAAGGGCAGGACATAGCCTAGTGGTAATGTGTCAGTGTAGGATCGATCCCTGTCAGTAGGCCTAATGCCATTGGCAATGGGCTATTTCTTGTTCCAGCCAATGCACTAGGACTGGTATATCAATGGCTGTGGTATGTGCTATCTTGCTAACTTTGTAGTGTTTTTATCCTGTCTGTGGGATGGTGCATATAAAAACTATCTTGCTCTTAATGCAAAAATGTTGTAGATTTCCTCTAAGACTTTAAGTCAGAATTACCAAATGTTTTACATCCAATAGCCTCGGTGGCATTGTGGTTAAGCCATTGGACAAAAATAAGGCTGGTAGGTATAGGGTTCACAGCATGGTACCAGCTCCCACCCAGAGCAAGTTTTAAGGCCACTACACCCTCTTCTCTCTCACTGACCACTAACAATTAACAACAGTTGAACTAACCCACTGTCCTGGACAGACAGCTCAGATAGCTGAGGTGTGTGCCCTGGACAGCATGCTTGAACCTTAATTGGATATAAGCACGGAAATAAGTTGAAATGAAATGAAATAGCCGATGATTAATAAATCTAGTGGTGTCGCTAAACAAAACTTTAACCTTACAGGCACAATTTTCAGTTACAGGTGTTAGAAACCTTTTAATCTGCCAGGTTTCATACATAATAATTAGCATTTTGTTGGGGGGGGGGGGGGGGGGTGGTCACCTTTGAGATGGTGATATAATTATACTACTATTCATGAACTGCAATGCAATTTTGAAATTTCTAAAGAGCTTTACCTGCAGTCCTCTAAATATTGATATTAGGATATCTGTCATTTTCACATTATAACACATACGTGTATTCTGAACCCAGTCTCTTAACCATCAAACACTCTGAATGTAGTGAGAACATAAAATCTTTGTGTCGGATTACTACCTGGTTATTTTAAGATTAAACCTAATTGCTGTGGTTAATCCCTCTGTTAACCGCCAGATGACAGGTATCATTGTAACCTGAAGGAGGAAACAAGGGGAGGAGAGAGGTAGAACAAAGAACAAGCTTAAACATTCATCTCTTTGATGTTTAGTGTCCCACTGTGTTTAACACTTTGGCGTGAATCGGGGGATGCTAGGATAATAATCGATTCCTGTCTTACCTGAGGATAATTTACATATTTATGTTTCAGTAACTGTCATCAAAGGCAATTACATCCAATCCCGAGCATACATGTAGTTTTATGTATGTATGTACACATGTACTGGGTGAAGTTTAGTTACTGGTCATGCTGATAACCTAATAGGTTGGATGTGTTATAGTTTCATAATGGTGTTTGCAGGTTTGTAACTTTGTTTCACGTTTCCACAGTAGGTGATAAACTGTATAGATAATCCATGTTATGATATAACTTTGTTTCACGTTTCCACAGTAGGTGATAAACTATATAGATAATCCACATTATGATATAACTTTGTTTCACGTTTCCACAGTAGGTGATAAACTGTATAGATAATCCACATTATGATATAACTTTGTTTCACGTTTCCACAGTAGGTGATAAACTGTATAGATAATCCACGTTATGATATAACTTTGTTTCACGTTTCCACAGTAGGTGATAAACTATATAGATAATCCACATTATGATATAACTTTGTTTCACGTTTCCACAGTAGGTGATAAACTATATAGATAATCCACATTATGATATAACTTTGTTTCACGTTTCCACAGTAGGTGATAAACTATATAGATAATCCACATTATGATATAACTTTGTTTCACGTTTCCACAGTAGGTGATAAACTATATAGATAATCCACGTTATGATATAACTTTGTTTCACGTTTCCACAGTAGGTGATAAACTGTATAGATAATCCACGTTATGATATAACTTTGTTTCACGTTTCCACAGTAGGTGATAAACTGTATAGATAATCCACGTTATGATATAACTTTGTTTCACGTTTCCACAGTAGGTGATAAACTGTATAGATAATCCACGTTATGATATAACTTTGTTTCACGTTTCCACAGTAGGTGATAAACTGTATAGATAATCCACGTTATGATATAACTTTGTTTCACGTTTCCACAGTAGGTGATAAACTGTATAGATAATCCACGTTATGATATAACTTTGTTTCACGTTTCCACAGTAGGTGATAAACTGTATAGATAATCCACGTTATGATATAACTTTGTTTCACGTTTCCACAGTAGGTGATAAACTGTATAGATAATCCACGTTATGATATAACTTTGTTTCACGTTTCCACAGTAGGTGATAAACTGTATAGATAATCCACGTTATGATATAACTTTGTTTCACGTTTCCACAGTAGGTGATAAACTGTATAGATAATCCACGTTATGATATAACTTTGTTTCACGTTTCCACAGTAGGTGATAAACTGTATAGATAATCCACGTTATGATATAACTTTGTTTCACGTTTCCACAGTAGGTGATAAACTGTATAGATAATCCACATTATGATATAACTTTGTTTCACGTTTCCACAGTAGGTGATAAACTGTATAGATAATCCACGTTATGATATAACTTTGTTTCACGTTTCCACAGTAGGTGATAAACTGTATAGATAATCCACGTTATGATATAACTTTGTTTCACGTTTCCACAGTAGGTGATAAACTGTATAGATAATCCACGTTATGATATAACTTTGTTTCACGTTTCCACAGTAGGTGATAAACTGTATAGATAATCCACGTTATGATATAACTTTGTTTCACGTTTCCACAGTAGGTGATAAACTGTATAGATAATCCACGTTATGATATAACTTTGTTTCACGTTTCCACAGTAGGTGATAAACTGTATAGATAATCCACGTTATGATATAACTTTGTTTCACGTTTCCACAGTAGGTGATAAACTGTATAGATAATCCACGTTATGATATAACTTTGTTTCACGTTTCCACAGTAGGTGATAAACTGTATAGATAATCCACGTTATGATATAACTTTGTTTCACGTTTCCACAGTAGGTGATAAACTGTATAGATAATCCATGTTATGATATAACATTGTTTCACGTTTCCACAGTAGGTGATAAACTGTATAGATAATCCACATTATGATATAACTTTGTTTCCCTTTTATAACTTTGTTTCCCTTTTATAACTTTGTTTCCCTTTTATAACTTTGTTATAAAATGTAGATAATTCTTATAACTTTGTTTCATTCTTCAACTTGGTTTTAATCAGTATAATAAAATATTAATTATTTATGTTATGTCACATCATAATTCCTGTAAAGTTCTGCATTTTGCCTTTCTGCAGTAAACAATCGTCTTAAGTATGACAGTGTTATGTATGACAGTATGATAGATCTATTTTACACAATTATGATATACCTGTACATATATCTGCATGATGTTGTGGAACCAATGTGTTTTTATTATTTTTCATCAGCATTTAAAACGAAAAAGAAAAAAGGTGTAAATAAAATATACAAAAACAGGTATATTGCATGAACATGAATAAGTTTTAAAAAGGGTATTTCTTGGAAAATGTGATTTAGGATCGATCCCTTTTGGTGGGTCCATTGGGCTATATCCAGCCAGTTCACCATAACTGGTATATCAAAGGCTGTGGTATCTGCTATATCCTGTCTGTGGGATGGTGCATATAAAAAAAATCCTTTGCTACTAATGGGGAAAAAGTGTAATGGATTTCCTCTAAGAATATGCTATCTTGTCTGTGGGATGGTGCAAGTACATATAAAAGATCCCTTGGTACTAATGGAAAAAATGTAGCGGGTTTCCTCTCTAAGATTACATATAAAATTTACCAAATGCTAACATCCAGTAGCCGATAATTAATAAATCAATGTGCTCTTGTGGTGTCTTGAAAAATGGCAGTAGTGTTACTTGTTAGACCTACATGACATGTTAAATGTTACCTGTGCAAATATCTACATTGGCTGGATTGTTCTAATCTTCACAAAAGGTTTTTCTCTCTCTCTCTTTTTCCCTTTTTAAAACAAAAATGTACGTGTATTATATATATGGTTGATATGATAATGGTATGGTATGACATGTATGGATTTTTTTTTTAATTTAATATATACTTAAAATGGAGAACAAAAGATAAATATCACTTAGAAATTGATCAAGATGCATGTCTGTTTGAGAAGATCAAAGGTATTAGAATAATTAATTCATTGTCTCGCCTTTGGCAATGTAGTGTTTTTATTCCTGTTTTTATTTCCAAATAACTGCTCAGAAAGGTAAATTGAATGGCCTGAAGGGTTCCATTATCGCAACAAGTAATATGTAATGTAAACTTTCTTCCAGTGAAAGAAAGCAAATCTTGTTGATAATTGTACTTATGTCTAGTATATATACATTGTAGATTTTATGTTGTACTGAACAACAAGCAACGAACAAAAGTGACATACATAGATATACTCCAAACGACTGTATAGTTGAACAGTTATAAAATGATACTTCAGTCTAATGTGATATGCATGGATAAATGTGCATGTACAACAAAAACGAAAAATGAGCTGTTTACAGTTTAGTGCCAATTAAACTACATGTATTCAGTACTGGGAGTGATAATATGCATAAGTACTACCATTGTAATGACAAGTCTACACCGGTATATGTACATTGTGTACGGTGTATACATACATATAGGTGGTCCTTGCTAATACAAACATTTATACTACAGTTTAATACAAGCACAGACATGCATCATTTTGTAAAAATAACCTCTAGTCATGGTTTACAATTTGTTTATGACCATGTAGTAGAGCGGCTAGTGGCAGTATTTTGCATTGAATGTGCATTTTATACATCAATACAAGCATGTATGCAAGCTACTAAGATGGGTGACCTAACCAGGAAATAAAGTTAGCCACTGAAAAATTCATGATGTCCACCATTTTCCAAGATGGCTACCTCTTCCAAAGTACCAACATTTTTAATTTTTGCTCAGTGTTAGAACACTTTTGCTACTTATATTCAAGGATCGTGGTTATTATCCACCAAATAAGGAGCGGGAAGAACGCTTGCTGGAGTGTTTGCATCGTAGATTGATCCATGTGCTTTTTATCTTCCCAACCGGTGCTCCACAACTAGGATATTAAAGACTGGTATGTGCTGTCCTGCCTGTAGACCCCACCCCACCTCTCTAAAGTCCATTGTTTATTAGAAGAATACAGTAAATGTAGTGTCTAAACTGCCAAACAAAATAATTTGAAACTTTTAATTTTAAAAATATGTTTGTTTCAAGGTGCTCTACCTTTACTCATTAAATTATATCCTGGAGTAAATTAATTGGTTGTTTTTTGTGGGGTTTTTTTTTCAAAGTTTATTATCCCCAGAAAAGAAATATGATAATGCCAGGGTTGGGTATCCTGGTATCACTGCTTTGTATTAATGTTATAGTATACACTATACAAGGATACAAATAATATGTTATGATAGTAATAAACATGTTACCACAAAAAGGAAAGACGAAATAATAGAAGGAAGTAAAATAAACAAATAGAAAAAAAAAAAAATGCCTAGCGTTGTTGTCGGCTGATAGGTTTCTCAACAGTGTACTTTACATTCAGTTGGCTTTGTCATAATATATCACCATATTTTTGGAAGATAGCAAGTACTAACTATCTATATGGCCAATATATCCAGAACATTGGGCAAAATTTTCAAGCATTTTAATAGTTCAGATAACGTTCTTTCTATCTTCTTTCTTTCTAACGCTCTATCTAAAGTAAAGTTTGTATCGTCTGCGTATTGAAATATGGTGTACATTTGATTATTCATGTGTATGTCTTTAATATGTTCATTTCGTTTTACCGCAAGAGACAATAATTTGACACATAAGGAACAAATAAGGAGAAATAGGGTCACCCTGTCTACATCCTGTTCACATTTGAAGACAAATAACCAAAATTAATATTTGCACTACAGATATCTTTGAAAAATAAGTTTATCATTTACAGAAAGACTGTCCAAAAAAGCTTAAAGTGATTTATCAGTGAACTCCCACTCTACTGTATCAAAGGCCATGTCAGTAACAGACCCGTGATATTATTTGTTTTACTGTAGCTCATAATATAAAGAATAGAGTATTTTCACCAATAAATTGACCTTTTAAAAAACCTGTTTGTGATTCATTGATTATATTTGGTAAGATTGTTTTCATTCTTTGAGCAATAACTCCAGATGCAACTTTATAATCTACATTTAATAAAGTAATGGGTCTCCAGTTTTTGATTAACCTCCTGTCTCTAGCCTCTTTTAAAATGCAGGTTATAATACCTTGCCTCTGAAAATCGTTCTATCATTTCCTCTGTATAGTGGAGTGGCATTTAGCTCAGACAGCTGAGGTACTTGTGTTGCAGAATCGAACCACTTTGGTGGATCAATTCACCTAATTGGGTTTTGTCTCATTCCAACCAGTGCACCACCACTGGTCAAAGGCTGTAGTATGTGCTTTCCTGTCTGTGGGAAAATGCACATAAAAGATCCCTTTCTGCATTAGGAAAAATGTATCAGGTTTCCTCTGATGACGAGTCAGAATTATCAAATGTTTGACATCCAATAGCCAATGATTATTTAATCAATGTGCTTTAGTGGTGTTGTTAAACAAAACAAACAAATATATTCAAGTAAGATTCAAGCATACTGTCCTGGACACAGATTTCAGCCATCTGAACAGTAAGATAATGGTTAGTTGTTGAAGCAATTGTTGTTTGAGGGTCCTGTGCATTCTTGTATTTCCTGAATGATATGTATCACTTTGATGCAATTTGTGTGCTAAACGGCATCATTCGGTGCAATTGGACTTGCCACAAATGCAACTCATTAAGAAACTGCATACGTTTCCGAAGGTATGTAATCAAACCTGTATCTGTTTCAACTATTTCAATTTTTTTTGCCACTGCATCTCACAGTAGATCTGATGCACAAGTTTGCTCTACCTGTGGAATCCTGTGGAATCCTAGCTTTACCTCACTGTGGTTTTACATAAATATATATAAATAATATTTTCATATACTTACCATTTGTGACACCCAATAGCTGATGTGTATTTTTGTGCTGGGGTGTCATTAAACCATTCATTCATTCATTCATTCATTCATTCATTCATTCATAGCTTTACTTAGCCCCTTTCAAGAAAATCAAAAAGGTCATTAATGGACTGCCAGTATAGGGTGTATACTACCAAATCAAATCCCATAGACGACAATAGTAACATATGTGGCTAAAACTCCTACCTGCAACGTATCAACTGACATAAACGCCACGGATATAAATACTACCACCCCTTACACTTAAAATGAATCAGAAAAAAATGGGGGTCAAGCTGCTCGTTTCTGAGATAACGGGTAGCGTCTATGACTACCCTAGTTTCGCACAAAATTCGAGTACTTTTTTTTACAGGTACCCCATACATGTTTCAAGCACAAGGCTACTTGACACATTGGTACTAGATGAAATAAAATTGCAATTTTTTTTTACCCAGATGAAACTATTATTTTTTACAACCAACACACTCACATTTATAACCAATCACAGGACTTGTGGTGTTCACTTCTCTATCAAAAGTTCGGTGCACCTCGCACTTTGACCCAGCCGGAAGTTATTTGGTTTAGTACTACCTATAGGACCTGCATGTATCTTCGCTTCTGTAGTACCTTTAGCATTTATAAGCTCTGAACAGAGAAAATATCAGTCCACTGTCTACGTTGGCATACAGAGTTTGTAAACAAGTGATCTGCAGGGATCACTGGATGTGTGTAACAGCTGTGTGATGATATATTGACAATACAGTTGTTTAAATACTAATAGTATATACCTCATGTAGATTACATAAACATGACATTTATAGCTGGTTATAGTAAACCTGTTGGAGCCATGTTCACTGTTATTTACCTCATCACATGAAAGACTTTGAAAATAAATTATGGAATGGTTGCAACAGATGTGTTTTTAATGGTGGTAGAAACAAATCAATGTAACTAGTTATTAGTCCCCTACCAGTCCAACATTGAGGGGACTATAGGTTTCATGTGTGTCCTTCGGTCTGTCTCTCGGTCTGTCTTCCCTGTCTGTTCATCCCACATATAGTTTTCCGGATTATTTTTTCACAAAGCCTTAAGATATTGAGTTGAAATTTTTGGTATATCTTTATCATGTTCTGTTACAGATCAAGCTCTACTTTCAAGGCAATTTACCCAATTTTCATCAAGTTATGGCCCTTGAACTTAGGATATATGAAAATATGTTGGGCCCGATATAGGGGACATGTATTGTTTTAGCAATACTCTCGGAATACAGTACATCAAATCTAATACCGTACTCTTTATTAAGGGGACTATCTGGAGTTTGTAGTCATTGTAACATGTTGTTAGTCAATATACATGTAGCCTTTAAATTTACAGGTATAAAAATTGGAATACCCAGTACACTTGCATTCTATATTCAATGTATCTTTCATCATCCTGGTGTTAGTATAGATATACATACGTGCATTTAACAAATATAATAGCAGTTTTGTTACCTAAATAGCTACAAACTCTCAATTAAACACTTAATTACATTTTCATTATTTTAAATTAAGTTTTACATGAAATAATTATCTCCATTTGTGGTTAAATTGAATTATTTCCCATGTCATTATTATCAAAGGTCATCTGTCCAGGATCAGACCCCCGGCTATCCAGAGATCGGACCCATGACAGACATGCCCGAAACCTTCGTGGTACAAATGTATGGGGGCATGTTAAACTAGTTTACATTCGTATTCAGCATATATGCTGTCCTGCATATATCTCTGAGAAAGTACATATGAAAGACCTCTTGCTGTGTGATGCTTGCTGCTTAAATCGCTCACCTGATGCACAGTTGGTCTAGGATCAATCCCTGTTGGTGAACCCTATTTCTCATTCCAGCTAGTGCACCACAACAAGTATATCGAAGGCTGCGGTGTGTGCTATCCTGTCTGTGTGATGGTGTATATAAAAGATCCCTTGTTACTAATAGAATAAATGTAGCGGGTTTCCTCTCTAAAGACTGTGTCAGAAATACCCAAATGTTAGACATCCAATAGCCGATGATTTACAAAGCATTGTGCTCTACTGGTGTTGTTAAACAAAACAAACAAACATTGTAGATCGTTTTTTCTTTTTTTTTGTACCCAGTCTACAACAATCCTGCATCCACCCTTTATGTACCGGCCTTGGTGGCATTGTGGTTAGGCCATCGGTCTACAGGCTGGTAGGTATTGGGTTCAGATCCCAGTCGAGGCATGGGATTTTTAATCCAGATACCAACTCCAAATCCTGAGTGAGTGCTCCGCAATGCTCAATGGGTAGGTGTAAACCACTTGCACCGACCAGTGATCCATAACTGGTTCAACAAAGGCCATGGTTTGTGCTATCCTGCCTGTGGGAAGTGCAAATAAAAGATCCCTTGCTGCTAATTGGAAAGAGTAGCCCATGTAGTGGCGACAGTGCGTTTCCTCTCAAAATCTGTGTGGTCCTTAACCATATGTCTAACGCCATATAACCCGTAAATAAAATGTGTTGAGTGCGTCGTTACATAAAACATTTTTCTTCTTTTTTTTCCACCCCGTATGCATGTATTTGTTGTTATTTCTGATTTAACTAACAATTTGTTCATATCTGCATATGTATGTTTTTTAATATTTTGGGGTGTGGTGAGTTGTTGGTAATTAAAAACAAAGCCATATATTGATTGTTTGTTTGATAGGTAGGTACATGTATTAACATGCTTATATACTGAGGGTTCAAACACTCTTACTGTTGGTACAGCCTCTGATTAAAATCAGGGATTGTTACCACTGTAAGAAGAGGAAGGGAAGGGTGAAATGCGATGGGACATAAATTTGAACACATTTAGTCTAATAATAAAATTGAATTCAGCCAAACAAATGTGGGCGGGACGTAGCCCAGTGGTACTACCGTACAGCGCTCACTTGATGTGGGATTGATCCCTGTTGGTGGGCCCATTGGGCTATTTCTTGTTCCAGCCAGTGCATCAAAGATTGTGGTATGTGCTACCCTGTTTGTGGGATGGTGCATATAAAAGGTCCCTTGCTGCTTATCAAAAAGAGTAGCCCATGAAGTGGCAACAGCGGGTTTTCTCTCAATATGTGTGGTTCTTAACCATATGTCTGACGCCATATAACAGTAAATACAATGTGTTGAGTGCGTCGTTAAATAAAACGTTTCCTTCCTTCCTTCCAAACAAATGTGCACTAGTTTTAAATTTGGGCATGAATTTAGATAATTCACCAAAGATAAAATGCATACAATTAATGTATGTTAGAAAAGTGCTCTGAAATTTTGTCCTTCACCTTGATTTTTCAAATTTAATTTATAAAAGTACTTCATGAAATCTTAGTGATATAGGCACATGTAAAAATACTCATAAATCTATAAAAAGTACATGTACAAGTAATATGTCTGTGGTGAGAGAAAACAACCAGGTTTTTTTCTTCTTCTCCAGGATGTGTTACCCAAGCTCTAAAAATCCACATTGTTTTGAAGTGACAGAGCGGAACTTAACCCCTATGAGTTAGCCACAAGTACAAACTTAAGCCCATTTGAAAGCCACTCTCCATACCTGTGTACATACTCTTAAATATTATTATATAAAGGAGCCTGAGTGGGTGACATTGAGAGGGCTGTACTGGGAGTCCCTCCCCATCAACAGGAGTCCAGGGCAGGTCCAGTGTTGTCAGAGTAATTAGGGTGTCAGGGTGGTCTGTAATACCAGGTCCTTTGTATCTCACACCTAGTGTTGACACTGCTCCTTTGTGCTTGGGGATGAAGTAATGCATACCATGTGGTATATCCATCACCTAATGAAGTGCAGATTTATCTAGCTTGCACTATTCTGGAGATGCCAGTGAAGGAAAGGTGGACAGCTTCTCGTGTTACCAAACTTTAGTAATATTTAGCCATGAATACCAGTTTAGGTAAGAAATAGGTCAATAGTTTAGAACCTGTTATTCGGTTATTTGTTTCAAAACTCTAGGATGTTTGTGAAGGAATAGTGGATAGCTTCTTACATGTTTCCAAACTTTAGTAATATTTAGCCATGAATACCAGTTTAGGTAAGAAATGGGTCAGTATTATAAAAGTCTTTTTAAAACTAATTAATATTAAATTTGTTTCAAAAGTTTGTTTAAAAAACCCCAAAACAATCAAAAACTCAGTTTGGGAATATTAACGAAAGGATACTGAGTAACTTCACATAATTCCTAACTTTAGTAATATATAGCCTTGAATACCAATTTAGTTAAGAAATAGGTATATATATATATGTATTAGAGAACTTTTTATTCAGCTAATTTATAGTCTGTCCCCCAAAAAGACTTGACAGTAATTAGCAAAATTCTTTTAATGCCTGTCAAGGACATTTTCTTATATGAATCCAAATTTTATTATTATTTAGCCATGAATACCAGTTCAGATTTTTTATTAAGCTAATTAATATTTGTTTTAAAGTCTGTAAAAAAAATACTTAATGGTATTAAGGAAATAGATATAATAAACAATACTAAGTATAACAACAGGAAACTGTTTTTAAAATGTTTTTATTAATTAAAGGGACAGTGCTAGATAATTTGAAATTGAATATCAACTTGTTGATTTATTGTTTAATGTTTTTAATTTAATTTATTTCATGTTTTTTAGAATTGTATAGCAATCTCTTAAACTTGTATGACAATTGTGATGTGATAATGTCACATGAATATAAATAATTATTTTCAAAACAAAAGTTCTTACATTTTTTGCATGTAATAAAATGCATGTTGATCAATAGTTAAAAATAAGTTTTTAAAATTTGATTTCAGTGTTAACTTATAAATAATTAATAAAATAAAAAAGTACATGTACATTCATGTGTACAAGTATAGAAAGATATTAATATATTTTAAAATCCACTTGGTGAAGGTAAAATAAGCATACCATTATACACAGATTTTCCAAAAATAATATTCTGAAATTTTGAGGGTACAGACTTTTAGTGTCAGAATATTTGAGTGTATGTACTATGTTCATTTTAGTAGTTATTAATTTGTTTTTAAAATGCTTTCATTACTTACTTTATCATGTACTTTCCTGTTCTTATTTCAAGTAAACATATATACCATATCACTCACTGATAATACTTCATTGTTTTGAATCTATTGAATCCCTTGCTACTAAGGGAAAAAATGTAGCGGGTTTCCTTTTTGAGACAATATATCAAATAATACTAAATGTTTGACATCCAATAGCCGATGATTAATAAATCAGTGCTCTAGTGGTGTCCTTAAACAAAACAAACAAACTATTGTTCTGTTATAAACATGAGTATTAATATACTTGTACAGGGTAATTTTGTACTTGGAAGTTGGCAAGACACCATTAGCAATAGACTATATATTGTTCACACGTGCAGAGTGTTTGCATAATGTTTGTATAGTACATGCAGAGTTTCACAGAGCTATGAAAAGCAATGTATGACACTAATGACAAACTCTTACTATAATAACCATTACTCACCATTTGTATAGTAATGGAATTCAGCTCTTCAAATACATGCATTTCAAATGCAAGCAGTTGGGAATAAAAGTTAAAACTGGTTTTAAAGCAGCAATCTAAAAAATAATAAAAATTAAATTTTATATTAACTAATACTGTAGTGAAACCCCTCAAAACTGGACATTTTGAACAGTCCCATTTTAAATATCAGTACGAAACAGAATCTCTTTAAACCTGATACCTCTTAAATCCAATTTTTTAACTTACTCCTGTGGGTGTCCATTTACTGTATTAATACATTATGTGATTTCAGAGAATGCTGACAAATGATTGCTTACTACAGGTTATATTAGTATTACATGTATATTAGATGAAGAGTGGTAAAGTGGACTCTTAATACAGGTGGCTGTTTGAGCAGGTTTTGCTATATATGCATTGAGAATACACTGACGAATTTGGTGAGTGGCAGAGCTAGCCCTTTAATGCAGAAGTTGCTACATGATAAGATTCACTGTACTTCACATTTGGTAAAACTAGAAGCTATGTTTTTAACAAACATGCTTTCTATTTGCAGGACCATTCCGTGCCACACAGATTTGGAATGAAATTATTTATCACTTAAAGTCCCGGGTCGAGGTGAAGCGACGGAGGCTGAAAATGAGATCGTATGACAACTGTTTCACAGGAACCGATGCTGTAGATGTGGTCCTGCACTATCTGCTTAATGACAAGGAGACTTTCAACACAGAACTTTCCCGGGAGAAAGCAATCAAGGTAAGGTATAAAAATATAGGACCGAATTAAAGGAGCCTGTTTTTCTTAAACGCAGGTGTTTATGCATTGTAAATGTGTGTAGTTATATGAATGTAAGAAATAAACAGGCTTTGTAAATTTGGTCCATAATTTTCATTTGAGCATAATAAAGTTGTTCTATTCTGTTCTGTACAGTACACTCTAATTAAAATTAGCTTCACTGGTTAATTACTATTACCTGTGGATCTAACAGCATCCCATTGGAGCTCATGTCCAGTTGACCGTTCATTCGACCAATCAAAACCTTACTTCCAAAATCATGCTAGTGATTTGAAAAGAATTTGAAAACATTCGGGATTATGCCGAGGGTATACGAAATGATTCGGGTGAATTACGAAGTATGCCGGAAATTAATTTCAGTATATAAAATTTTATATAAAATTTGTTTCAAGATGAAAAAAAAAATGTGCTGGTATAGACATAAAATTTGTTTATACTAGTATACAATCCAGAGTTTATTACTGCACTTTTCCCCCTGTTTCTTAATGTTGAAATAGACCAACAAGTTCGCCTATTGCATAAATAGTCTTGCCCAATATTTTTTGAATTTGTATGCTCCCGAATAACACTATAAAAGGCGAAGTGTAATTGGTTGATATTTAAATTGTTATTTATAGATGAAATGTCCACGCAATGCTGTTACATCTACTGGTAGACCAGTAGAGCTAATTTTAATCAGGACCACACATTTTGGGTGTGCTATGATTTGTTTATATTTGACAATTTACATGTATATGAATTGGGGAAATTATTACTGATTACTTGCAATTTGCCTATTTTTGACAGTTATAGCCCTTGAACTTAGGAGATATGAAAATTAGTTTTCCAGACATTTTTTTTTTTTTGCGATGCCTAAAGATATTGAGCTGAAATTTTGTATATACATGTAGCTTTATTCAGGGTTGTAGCTAAGATTTTGTTTAATTCTTAAAACAAACAAGCATGGCAGGTGCAAGACACTGGGGGGTCCGGGGGGACTGCACCCAGGAAATTTTGAAATCTAGAGGCTCTGAAATACCAGTTTGTAGCCATTTCAGGGAGATTACATACTTAAAATGTCAATAACAGTAACCATTAAAACAAATTGAGGCTCTAAAACACTTGGCCCTTGCCCGCCTCAAGCTATGGCCCTGTTATCATGTACTATTAAAGATCAAGTTTAACATTCACAGTGATTTAACCATTTTAGACAGTGTTATGGTCCTTGAATGTAGGATATATCAAACTTTGTTGGGCCTGGTAGGGGACATGTATTGCTTTAGCAGTACTCTAATAATGCTTGTTAATTTTTGAAGCTGTGCCAGACTCTGATGAACAAAAGTGTTTTTGAGCCTGCAAACTGTCGCCCTGTTGATGGTAAACCAGTGTTCGAGGACAGTAGCAGTAAGCTGTATCGGTTTCCGGGCTCACTGGAGGACGACAAGGAGAACAAGGACTCAGATGAAGATCTCAATCAAAGTGAAATGTGCATGTTCGACCCCGTCGAGGAGGCTGAATACCTCAAGAAGTCGAAACCTCTCAGGTGAGATGGTGTTAATTTAAATATAATAAATATATTGAACTGTTGTATTTGTGAGATTGCTATACAATTGTTCGACCGTGTCAAGGAGACCGAATATCTCAAGAAGATGAAACCTCGCGTGAGATTTATACAGGGTTCGAACTTAATAGTCACCCGATTGCCCCTGGCGACTGAAAATGACGACGGGTGACTGAAAACCCACAGTAAGGTTGCCTGCCTGGCGACCAATTTTTAATTTTTTTTAAAATCAATAATTAATAAATAAATCAAAAGTATTATTCGGGCAAGTGAAAATAGATCCGGGCAAGTGAAAGTGCTGTCACCACTTACCCCGATGCCAATTCAAAAAAAAAAGTTAAGTGCAGACACTGTTTATATGTTAATATAATTTATTATAATAAATATACTGAATTATTGCATGTGTGAGATTGCTATACAATGAAGAGGCTGAATACCTCAAGAAGACAAAACCTCTCAGGTGGAAACGGAGTTAGCTTGGACTAATAGAATCTATCACTGTTGTGAGGTATAAAATGTTATTGGCAACCTGGCCCCGTTTTTGTTTTCTCTCTCCACAGATTGAACCAGACATTTAAACCGGATGTGGCTCAGTGCAATCTACAACCCAGCACTGATTTTGTTTTCTCTCTCTTCTACAGGTTGAACCCAGCATTTAAACCGGATGTTAGCTCAGACAGTGTGATCTACAATCTGGTCCTGATTTTGTTTTCTCTCTCCACAGGTTGAACCCAACGTTTAAACCGGATGTTAGCTCAGACAGTGTGATCTACAATCTGGTCCTGATTTTGTTTTCTCTCTCCACAGGTTGAACCCAGCGTTTGAACTGGATGTGAGCTCAAACAGTGATCTGCAAACCGACCCTAATGTTATTTTCCTTCTCTCCACAGGGTGAATCCAGCATTCGAACCGGATGTGAGCTCAGACAGTGTGATCTGCAACCCGGCCCTGATTGGCCGGTCGGGGTCCGTGATGGAGGAGCTGATGAAGATCAGCAGTACCATTAAGTGTAAGAGTGCTATGTCTCTCGAGCCGCGTCGCATCGACACTAAGATGACGCGCAACTCTGACATCCAGGAAGTCTCGCCAGAAGGTTTGTCGGAGAGCAACATTTTGAAATGTGTTTTCTGTCTGGCTGTGTTAGGCTTTAATTCTGCTCGAGACAGATTCTGATAACAATATAGCTAAGCCATGTTTAATTAACATTTGGATAGAATATTATTAGAATAGATATTATGATTGGTCTTCATATTTCATATGTATGTGTTGATGTCTGCACTACACTTCTTGTAACAGGGTGGTCAACCCTAACAATGAAATAAATAAATAAATAAATAAAAATAAATAAATAAAATAAAATATTTCTTTTCATACCTTAACTTGACCTCTTCACCTTCCCAAGAACTTGGTCTGAATAACCAATGTACACAATAATTTTATCATTCAACCCTCACATGAGTAAATAAATATCAATTAAGAATTAAATCATAAAAATTAAATTGAGCATTTAATTGATCCAAAAGAAGAAAAAATGTAATGTTTGTTTAGTGCGTGATATTTTGCTGTACAGTGAAACCCCTCTTAACCGGACACCCTTGGGTCCAAGACAAGACAATTGTTCGGTATTAAAAGGGATCCGGTTTAGAGAAAAGGGACTCTATAACACATCCGGTTTTGAGGAAATTCCGGTTTACAGAGGGTCCGGTCTTGAGAGGTTTCACTGTATATGTAAAGCATCTATTATAATGCTATGCTCCAGCTTATTTATCATTTTAAAACTTGAGTAGTAATAAGCAGGAGACTATGGCTAAAATAGTTCTGCCTTTATGGTGAGATTACTATGTATTTATTATCTCATAGTTTTTCCTTTGTTTTAGCATTGTGTTATTTTCTGTTTTTAAGTGGTTGAAGAAACCTGGAAAGAAGTTGCCTTGGCTCAGTTGCTGATACTGGTTGAAGTTCCCTTTCTTGACGGAGTGCTCGGTGAGGAGAAGGAAAACAAGAAGCAACTGAGACGCAATCTCATCATCTCCAATGTTGTTGCCAAGCACACCAACATGCCTTTCCTCGGTGCTGTCGATTTTGAGGATTCTGTGATGCATACCGCATATGACTGTCTCCAGTGTATGCCAAAGGGCACATCCCTGTTGTCAGACGAAAGTTTCAAACAGGGCGATGCACAGACAAAAACTAAGCTGTTTTGGAAAATTGCGAAATATTACAGTGAACTTTCTGAGCCCCTGTTGCCTGAGAGGTTTATTGACCTGCACGTGGCGATATTGAACTTGATAATGACCGAGCATGAGAAGAACGCCCTCGAGTCACTCCAACTAGATGTCATACTGCTGCCATGGTCGGTGCGGGAAGAGTTGCAGCGGCTGCTTCGCTTTCTCTCCGCTGTCAAAAAAGACAAGTCATTTTCTCTTGATGTTCAGGTTAGCAGGGCTGAAACTTAACAATTTTGTAGCCTATGGCAATAAAACCAAATTTGCCATGTGTGAAATGATCCACCGATAGCAATCTTTATAAAAGTTAATCAGGGCTAGCTCTGGATCAGTAAAACATTTTGCCAAATCATTTTAAAAAAAATGCTAAATCACTGTTATTTTCCACAAAAAAACCCAATTAATACATGAAATTTGTTTGCCAGATCAAAATAAAATTCGCGAACTGTTCCTAAAATTCTCAATTGGCGAATTTGGCGAGTGGCAGAGCTAACCCTGTTAATTTTGCTGAACTGTTATTTTGCTGTATGTAGACATAGTTCAAATGTACAAATGTTAAATACTGGCAGATAACGTACACCAGGTGTATACATTTTGCCTTCATTTAGGAGCTTTACAGATGGCTGTAATTTTTATAGGTGACATTGTTAAATTTGAACCCTGGGTTAATGTGATTATATATCATTTTTTCTTGATGATCAGGTTAGTTTAACTGAATTATTTTAGGTTAGTGTTACATTTGATATCAGTTTATGTTTTTAAATAAGAACAAAAGTCTATAAATATATCTGTTTTATGTACTCTATTAGAAGTGGGAGTGAGGTAATAAAGAGTATGCTTTGTACATTTGCCAATTGTTTTATAATTATTAACTGCCCCTTAGTCATGAAAATGTATGTTAGCTTATGTTCAAATTACAGTTGTATAAATGTTATTGTATTCTTTTCCATTGCATATACAGTGAAACCCCTCTAAATCGGACACCCTTGGGACCAAGACAATTGTCTGGTTTTAAGAGGGATCTGGTTTAGAGAGGTTAAGTTCTGTATTAGTTTTTAAAAAGGGACTCTGTAAAACATCCGGTTTTTGAGGGAATTCCGGTTTACAGAGAGTCCAGTCTTAAGAGGTTTCACTGTACATTTACATGTAATTAAACCAATAATGTATATATTATCTTTGTTACAGGAGAGCAATAAAACGATTGTGTTGAAGGTTTTTTGCGACTCCATCCTCAAACACAAGCTGCTGACCAGCAGTGTGGCGGCCGAGTTTGTTCTTTTCCTGCTGTCTCATCATCGCGAGATCTTCCACGTTCCTCGAAACATCCGGGAGAAAGTCTCTCTCCGGCTCTACAAGTTAAAACATGGGGACTGCATGCCACTGTATGGTAAGATTGTTTTAGAAACTCTAAACATTAAAGAATTCCAGTCAAACTGTAACTTGCAGCATAGTGATTGCATTACACTGTATGGTAAGATTGTTTTAGAAACTCTAAACATTAAAACAGTTGTATGGTAGGATGTTTTTAACTCTAAAACATTATAAGAGATCCAGTCAAACTGTAACTTGCAGCATAGTGTTTGCATGCCACTGTATGGTAAGATTGTTTAAAACTCTAAAAAACATTAAAACAGTTGTATGGTAGGATGTTTTTAATTCTAAACATTATAGAGTTCCAGTCAAACTGCAACTTGCAGCATAGTGATTACATGCCACTGTTATGTATGGTAAGATTGTTTAAAACTCTGAACATTAAAGGTAGGGTCAACTCAAACAAGAGCCTTATGTGTTGGAAAGATGCATACCCGGACCACCAACACATATTGACACTTTAGCAAATGAAAAACGCATAAATTTAGAGTTAATAAAAAAACCATGATTATTCCTGCTAACTGGGGGCAGCCATTTTGTTTTGTTTTTGTGACATCCAGTGGGATAGCTTGGGAAAAAGTGACGTCAGCACCATCTCCTGTATGTACAGTGTAAACAAAAGCAGTAATTTTCGACAAGGCGCTTCTTTTTGATCAACCTGACTTGTAAAACAGCATAAATGACGTAGTAATATAATAAACTATTTAACTAAATATATTTCAAGTTGCATTAACAGAACAAAATGGGGTTATAGTATTGTTCTCTGTTAAATAATACAAAGGAAAAATGTACACTATTAGGCCTGTTGATATGCTACGTTGGAGCAAAAACAACAACCCACGACAACCAAGTGATAATTTTCTTTTCTTTGGGACTACGTAATTGGTCAGTTCTGTGGTTTTAGATGAAAAAGTCTACTTAATCAATAGTTTTACAGAACTATTTACAATAATAAACCATGTCCATAATAAACCATGTCCATAATAAACCATGTCCATTACCATTTTAGGGGCGACAGGTAATATTCCACAATACCGGTATGTATTTTTGTGTCTAGACAGCGTCAATTAATTGGCTCGTCTGGTTACCAATCAAATACACACCTGCCAATCAGGAATCACAGGTAGAAGCAACTAACAGCATAGACCAATTAACTAAGAAAACACCCCGTGTATCATTTCAGTACATAGGTTAATGCATGGACAAAACATTGTTAATTATTTCGACTGTTGTGTAGCCACTTTGACAATGGTATTTTATTTTGTATTGAAAAATAATATATATAGTGCTGGATATACTTATTGCTGGCTTACTGGGATGTGTATTATTACAGAACATTGCTATGTATGATTATTTATCATCCCGCAAAAACCAGGTAGATTGTGTTTCTCTAGTTCTAAGGCTCATTCTTGACGTTACGTGTTAAGTATTACGTAACCACCAGCTCGCCAGAGGGCGTACTCACTGAGATGGTACAAAATGGCTGCGCCCATTATATATAATAGCCGTCACATTTAACCATTTTATTAATTAACTATACGATTATACTTGTTGATATTAAGCAATAATGTGCATTATATATCGTTGAATATGCATACCAGGCCAAATGCCTTAACTGTCCCTTACTTTAAAACAGTTGTATGGTAGGATGATTTTAACTCTAAATGTTATATAGAGTTCCAGTCAAACTGCAACTTGCAGCATAGTGATTGCATGCCACTGTTATGTGTGGTAAGATTGTTTAAAACTCTAAACATTAAAATAGTTGTATGGTAGAATGATTTTAACTCTAAATGTTATATAGAGTTCCAGTCAAACTGTAACTTGCAGCATAGTGATTGCATGCCACTGTTATGTGTGGTAAGATTGTTTAAAACTCTAATAAATTAAAACAGTTGTATGGTAGGATGATTTAGCTCTAAACATTAAAGAGTTCCAGTTGACCTGCAAGGTGCAGCATGGTGTTTTTGACTGGATTATACTTGTATTAGGCAGAACATTTCACCTCAACTCTACTAAATGAAATACTGGGAATCTATTTTTTTTTAGCATTCTTAAAATTTAACAAAATCCAATCAAGTAATATATTAGCAACATGAAACTTTAGCAAGGTTGTCACACTAACACTTACAAAAAGGCTTAAATGTTCATGCTATAGTGTCATTCACTCATTTAATCATTGTCTATTCCTGTACCCGATCTCTAAAATGTAGTTTTTTACTGTATAATCAACGTAAAATGGTATTTTCTTAAACTGTAGAATTGACATGAAATGGTATGTTTTAAACGGTAAAATCGACGTAAAATGGGTTTTTTTAAACTGTAGAATCAATGTAAAATGGTATTTTTAAAACTGTAGAATTGATGTAAAATGGTATTTTTAAAACTGTAGAATAAATTTTAAAAGGTAATTTTTTTTAAACTGTAGAATCTACGTCAAATGGTATTTTTTAAAACTCTAGATTCGACGTAAAATGGTATTTTTTAAACTCTAGATTCGACGTAAAATGGAATTTTTTAAACTGTAGTTTCAATGTAAAATGGTATTTTTTTAACCTGTAGAATCGACGTACTGTAATCGTATCACAAAGGAGGAGTACCAGCGACAGTCGGAGGAGTGTACACAGAGCAGTCTGATAGAGATGATCAACTCCGTGCTTGATGACGTCAACATCCCCCTCAAGGACAAGAAAGTACGACTCCGACAATTCCAGAAGTATTACCCTAACATATATGAGAGATACTTCCAGGGCATGATCTAATAACCATAATTTATACATTCGGTGTTGGATTTCGTTCTTGATATTTTGACAGACTTGGTTTTTGGGAAATAGATTCTGCAGGGATTCCCATAGCATAATTAGAAAAGATCTGTCCTGAGTTTGCTGCTGTTGTAACATGTTTACGACTAATAGATCCTTCTTGGTGTCTAAAATTACATGTTAAAGCTATTTTCGTGTTTAGAATATCAGAATCTGTAGAAACAAGGTGTTTCATTATTGTCCCAAATGTTTGTAGTAGCTCAAATCAGATTTTATCTTCCAATACTTTTGTATGTACGAAAAAATATATAATATATATTATGAAGTAAAATGAACATTAACTGCTGCAAAAATCAGTACATGACAGCAAACACACTGGATATACAGACAATGGTGTTCTAAACTAGAAATATGATATTTTATTTATTATATAACATGTAATTTCAGTTGCCAAAAAGGCTCTGTTAGTAGGAAATATGTTATAATGAATAAAAAACACAGGACAGTACCTTTAAATTATTTAATGGAGATGGTTGGTTGCATTAATAATTATGATGATCTCGTTCCACTGTGTTTTCCTGCTTTTGGTGCTCAGCAATAGGCTTATTCACCCACCCACCCCATGTATATTTAACTTTTAAATGTAAATTTATGTTTATCGGGTAATATGGTTTTGTTTTCATTCTCTTGCACTTTGTCTAACATATATATGGATAGGAAAATAAACAATACAACATCACCACCATAACTCCAGCTTAAAAAATTATTTTCAAAAACCTTTGCTTTGATGTAGATTTTTGTTAAATGATTATACATTTGGTATTTTGAGAAAATACTTGGTGCATCAGAGAATGCCAATGGGTGCTAACAACATTTATTCAGCAAATAAGGGCCAATGACTGTGATACAGATTGGATAGCTTAAAAGCTATAGTAGAGCAATTTTTGAATTTTAAAGATCTGATATTTACCAGATTGAAAGGTATTGTAAACGGTATTGTAAACGTTCTTTAAAACATAATGGTATGAGTTTGTCAGTATTATTGTTACTGTTGGTGGGGCAGAGAGGGCTATGAATGTCTCGTTTGTCTTTCAGTATTAACATTATACATAGTCTGAACAATTAAAACAATTTACTGTGAAATAACCTTCATATTTGTTTTAATAAATACATACATTAGTATTTAATGAGGGTTATTTCTAGTGTTTTTGATATTTAATTAATGTTTAGGATTTTGTTGAAAATTAGACTATGTGAACTGATATTAATTATACCACCGGTATATTCATCCAAAGTGTAAAGATGTTTTGAAAATCATATTAGTTTGATACCATCTATGGAAAAAAAAAAGAGTTCTTTTCAGCATTAAAAACATATTTTCAGAGTATATGAGAAAAACAAAACTACAAGGAAACGAAAAGGATTTTTGATGTTATTATTTCATGTTTTATTTGATTCAGTTGCATCAAATCATTATTTCTTATTTCCAAGACTGTTAAGTATTCTAGTTTTTTTGTTTACATTCATCTACCTAAAGTTAATCCGACACCATATAACCATAAATAAAATGTGTTGCGTGCTTCGCTAAATAAAACATTTCCTTTCTTCCTTCCTAAAGCTAACCACCAAGGCAACTTTGCTCATTGGATGAACAAACATTATGTATATAAAGTGTTTTGATTTCTTATATTTAGTAAGCTGCAGATTTATTAGCAGATGATAATGTGTTTGGATCACAATGTATCCAGTAGTGCTATGTATATATTGTAAAATAAAATGCCAACAGTTGTCAGTTGTTGAATAGATTTCTTTATTTCCGTGCATGTACTCCATTAACCAGGGTAAATATATAGAGAAGAGTGTTTTCAGTAATACGAGTATATGATCTATGTCCCATCAAATGTTGACAATTCATATCAAGTGAGACCTCACAAGTGCTGCAAGTGTGATATGAAACAGCAGACATGGTGATGTATGAGAATGCATTGATCATATTTAACTGAAAACATGAGGTTTTTCTTTGTTATATATATAGCTTTCATCTGTTTATCATTATTGTAAACACACACACACACACACACACACACACACACACACACACACACACACACATCACACACAAAACGCCTACAAAAAAAAGCAACCCTATCACTAACAATAATTAGTAAGTCATGTAATTTTCCTAGGTATCGGAAGGGGTGAAGGGCTGGGATTCACTGGCTACCCAGTTGTGAAAGTTATGCATTGACCCTCCCCCTCCCCAGTAATTAAATTAATATGTAGCTGATCCTCTTCCATTTGCTATCATGATGTCACCTACAATGGAGTTAGTACTTGTTAGAATTAACTCACCAATTTCTTTTCACATTTACCTGTCCTCACAAGTGCACCTCCCCCTACGCGAGTGGTCTGGTCCGAACATCCAAACAGACAATGGGATGGCCAAAAATTCTTCACTGTATGTTCCCAGTAGTTCTGGTCATGTGACTTCAACTTCCTTCTTTTTCGTGCTGGAGTGTCGTTAAACATTCATTCATTCAACTTCCTTCTTTTATAAGACTTAGCTTTTTTTTAGGATAAAACAACTACAACTATTGCTCATTGTCATTAAATTGATTAAACACATCTTATTTTAATCGATTGAATTTGTGTTTTTACAAGTCATATTTTGTGTTAAACTAGTTTTGCAATATTTAAAACTGTCTTTGACTGATTATTTTTCATTTGTTTTATATTATTTATAAAACTCATATTTAACACTTTTTGTGATCTCAAATTACCGTATATCTACGGCCAAAACTATTGATGTAACTAAAACCAAATAAATATGTCGAAGTTGTTTTGATGATCTTCTAGTGACCATATATTGGTTACCAGTAACTGGTATATACAACTACATATCTGAAATGTTTGTAGAATTTATTTTATTCTACATACAAGTATAAACTTTAATGTTTATTCTCTAAAATTGATGTCATTTTATTTTTATTTCTAAAATGTTTACTATATTATCTTTATATATATTTTTTATTAATGTTTCCAAAAGTAAAAAGTTGCATCAGTAGTTTCAACAAATTTGCTCAGTATATACATAAACAATTGTCTTCCATGACATATGTCTTTGCCAATATTGAATTTGTTTTACATACTACATGTATTAGTATTTTCATGTTAATATTTTACAACTTTATAGTTTAATCTACAGATTCAGATGTATTTTGTTAAAAAAATATATCATTCATTGCTAAAACTGTAGTCACAATAATAACATCTTCTAACAATTTCTCAATTTTGTTTTAAAGAATTGTGTAACATAGTTAAGAAGATGGTTTTAAAAAGCTCATGCCCAGTTGACCTTTCATTTGACCAGTCGAAACCTTACTTGCAAAATCATGCCAGTGATTTGAAAAGAATTTGAAAACATTCAGGATTATGCCAAGGGTATACGAAATGATTTGGGTGAATTACGAAGTATGCTGGAAACTAATTTCAATATAAAATTTTACATCAAAATTTAGTTTCAAGACGACAAAAAAAAAAAAGTGATGATATAGCTATAAAATCTGTTTATACTAGTATACAATCCAGAGTTTATTACTGCACTTTCCCCCCTGTTTTTACAATGTTGAAATAGACCAACAAATTCGCCTATTGCATAAATAGTCTCGCCTGATATTTTTACAATTTGTATCCTCCAGAATTGGTCGATATTTAAATTTTGATAGATGAATTGTCACCTGGACATGGGAGTCCACGCAATGCTGTTAGATCTACTGGTAGACCAGTAGAGCTAATTTTAATCAGATTCAAAATGGTAAGCTTGACTATAGAGCAAACGTAACTGCAGACAATTTGTTATTTTATATTAATGAGGTACCTGTAAATATGATGGATAATTATATGGTAGACTGCAGTCAGTGTTTTTGTAAGGGTTTTTTTATCCTAGTAATATATTATTTTACAATATTGTCAAAAAGGCTGTACTTGCATAGATATTTTTGTATTTGTCATACATTTGCAGACATTTTTGCATTCACCATTCATAATATTTATATTTATTTGTAAATATTCTTGTTTATTGTTTACAAGAAACATGTACATAGTAATAAATAATGCAATATTCTTTGATTCTTGTTTGTTGACTTATTGGTATTTACACTACAGCATAACTTTTATCTCATGAACAAACAAAACTATATTATTGTATGCATAATATACCTATGGTCACCTTTGGCCCAGCATATCCAGCAACTGAGGCCAGAACGAAGAGTTGAAGTGGGTAGAATTGACAAATTAGTAAGATATTAATAACCACTGAAATCTAAAGAAAAATTAAGAGGCTGTGAAAAAAACAACATAGTTGTGAGGTACCGGTACTTAAATGGTTTCTAATTGTGTTAATGGTCTCTTGTTTTGAAGGTGGTTCCATTCAGGAATGGTGCAGCATACTAGAAGGGATCATAGATTTTGATTCCTCAACACTGGCCCTGGTGGTGTCATGATTATGGTAAACCATCAGACTCTGGAGGATGGTAGGTACTGGGTTCATACCCTGGTACTGGCTCCCATCCAGAGAGGTTTTAATGAATCCGTGGATAGGTAAAATGTTACTCCACCGACTTCTCTGTTACTAACCCACTGTCCTGGACAGAAAGTCCATTTAGCTGAGGTGTGTACCCAGGACAGCGTGTTTGAACCGTAATTGGACATAAAGCATGAAAATAAGTTTAAATGAAAAAACAAATCCCTCCATTTCCACCCTGATGCTTAACCGGGTCCTCATCAGTACCCCAGGAATTGGTCATGAAGCTCTTGTGTGTTGCCATATAACTAAGTAATGTGTGAGTGTGTCGTTAAAACACATGGTCTAAAATGTGGAACTCATACATATACCAGTTTTCAAATGAAAAACATAAAAGATATGTGGCTCTTGTCTCTACCGGCCTCGGTGGCATTGTGGTTAGGCCATACCTCACCCTGATGCTTCCAAACCCTGAGTGAGTGCTACGCAAGGCTCAATGGGTCCTTGCATGACAGGCTTTTTATCCTGCTCAAATAAAAGATCCCCTGCTAATCGGAAAGAGTAGCCCCGACAGCAGGTTTCCTCTCAAAAAGGTCTGGATCTTAACCATATGTCCGACGCCAAATAACCGTAAATAAAATGTGTTGAGTGTGTCGTTAAATAAAACATTTCTTTCTTATCGCCTTTCTAGAATATAACATTTTATAAACAACAATTGCAATGACGCCTTATATTACTGTATATTATTGGGACATTTTTGTATAATATTGTAAATTTAGCATATTATCTTGTAAATTTCAGGGCTAGGACATAGCCCAGTGATAAAGGATTGCCATCCCTCCCTCCCCCCACCCCCCTCTTCAGGTGGGCACATTGGGCTGGTTCTTGTTCTGGCCAGTACTCTGCAACTGGTGTAACAAACATTGTGGTATCTACTATCCTGTCTGTGGAATAGTGCATATAAACGATCTCTAGCTTGCTAATTGATCTAAAAGAGTAGTCAATGGAGTTTCCTTTCCAATTATCTCTGTGGTCAATAATTAAGTCGGACACCTTATAAAAATAATTACATTGTGTGTGTGTGTGTGTGTGTGTGTGTGTGCGTGCGCGCGCGCGTATACATATATAAAGCAGACGTATAATCACAACTCTTAAGCATGTGACTAATAATAACTATACTGAAAGGAAAAAGAAATGTCGGGTCAATTTTAAAGCCAGCAGATCAAATTATATGACACGATATGTACAATTGTACTACATGTCTATGAAGGACGGACACTAATGATAATACTGTCAAGTTTGTATTGAAATGTGAAAGAAAATGGCAACATAATCCGATTGTAAATGAGGGTGCCCCCCTATAACTGAAATCAAACAGTCATGGAAACAATTCATTCCGTCACATGTCATTTAATTCTCGTTAGTCTATGTATGAGTCCACTAGTCTCACTAGTACCGTGTGTGACCACCCCGTGCTTGTGTAGCTGCCCTGACCCTCCTGGTCATAGAATTAATCAAGGCATTCACACTCATCATTGGAATGTTATTCCATTCGTCTACCAAGGCATCTCTGAGCTGGGCAAGGGTGATGGGTGGGTTTGGACGATTCCTCACTCTCCTGTCCAACTGATCCCACAAGTGCTCGATGGGGACAGATCGGGGCTGTAAGCGGGCCAGTCGAGGGGGACGATGTTGTTCGCTGCAAGGAAGTCCCTACACACTCTTGCCTCGCGTTGTCTTGTTGCAATGTCAGGTTATTTTGCTGGACAAAGGGCACGGCGTGAGGCTGCAGGATCTCATTCCATGGGAAATTCCACCCCAGACCATGACTGAGCCACCCCCAAATCTGTCCCTCTCATCAACGCAAGCGTCGGCAAATCTCTCCCCACGATGTCGCCCATCCGACTGAAAAAGTGTAAACCTTGATTCATCCATGAACAGTACACGCCTCCATTGCATCATACGGAATCTTCCCGGTGCATTTGCACGCAGCCAATTCATCCGACGTTGTCGACTTAAAAGGCATCAGAGGGAGACCAACGTAGGGACGACAACGCGCAACGAGATTGGCCTCTCAGCCGATTCCTTAGTTTTGGGGTGGATGGGACGATTGTGGGTGCCTATGGTGTTGCGAGCAGTTTCGGTGGCAGTAAGGTGACGATCGCAGCAAAGGTGCAAGCCTGATTGCTCAGTCCTCTCGGCGTGACGTTACACGTGGGCGCCCGGACTGGGGACGGTCGGCAACCCTTCCTGTAAGTTTAACCCGTAAACGTATCACAAGACGTTGTATGGTTCGAACATTCACACCAAATTGCACGCCAACTTGTCTTTGCGTATGACCTTGCATGAGCTGTGAAACTGTTTGACCCCTCTCAACTTCGATCAAGCGTGGCATTATGGCATTATGGCATTATGGCAATTAAAGTTTTACCAAATAACGCATCGGATTGTGTTCTGTAACAGGTAACACTACAATGTGGTATGAGTGGTACCCCCGACTTCGTCCGAATCATGCTTTTTCACGTGCTTTTGGTGATTTTCATTGTCTTGCCATACGCCGCTCCCTATCACACTTCACTGAGTGTGGTGGATTCAGGGTATAATGCACAATAACCAAATGAGTTATTTGTACAACTTCCATACAAATCCGCCCACTTATTTAGGACTTTTCCCACAATTTATGACCCGACGTTTCTTTTTCCTTTCAGTATATATCATGCTTGCTTGCTATAATATTATATACACTGTTAGTGGTAGCCATTGGTAACCTTCATCAGAATCAATGGTGTTAAGTTCATAGCCCATTATTCGGCATGACACAACACGTTTGTGCAGGTATTTGGCTATACAGGCTCCCCGGACACAATGGTGAATACACTCTATAGTTGTGTGTACTTCTTCAGAAACGTAAGTTAATTAAATGTCATGGGTTTGTTGACCGATATAGATCCAAAGCGCCCCGACATTATTCAGCAATTACATTGAAGAAACAGGTATGTTCGATTAGTCTGAATATGTTCTTTCGATAAGCGTAAATGAGTCGAATTAAAAGGAATATAAACTAAATTATCTTTCTCCGGTGTGGATTGGTATTTTAATGATATTGTTTTAATACAGTCATAGCTAATTACCTATATAATACATTATGCTACTGCCAATGTACACACAACTAACCAACGATAAAGGGTACTCGGACGAAACCTCTCCCTCCCCCCCCCCCCCCCCCTCACTGAAGCAAATGGTCCGCTTTCAGAACTAAAACATACAGGTTTTTACATATGGAGTTTCTGGTGGTGCAAAAATAAAATAGAAAAGGTCCACTTGGTTCATATTCGAACCCCCCCCCCCTCCCAGGTCAATAATCTAAGGGAATCTACTTCGCTCCCCCCCAAGGATCATAATTTTTGCCCCCCCCCCATCTATTTATATACAGTGCTTGTGTACCTCCCCCACTTCACATATCGTCCCTGCGTCCCTGGTTGCAGAACAGTTTTTGGCGCCAGTATTGGCTTGCTGTAAAAGTGGCAATCCTCCTACAGACGGTGTTGGAACCATATATCGTGGTCAAGATTAGCTCCCCTCTGTAGACAAAGCACCCGACAGCGAGTGATGGCTGTATACCTTCTCGACTCTTTTATAACATCTTTTGAAATCAGCCTTGTGCAGAGATACTGTATTGAATGGCAGATTTGACAAAATCGTATTCCGATATCAAAATCGTATCTCTGCACAAGGCAGAGTCGAAAGGAAGTTAGGCAAAGTGGTGATTGTTTCCATGATCCACTATCAGGTTCTCGCCCTTAGGAGGACCACCACTCCCCTAGATATCCATAGTAGTATGTTTTATTCCTCCTGCGATCCAGCCTTCAGTTTCGGAGTGCGACACTCGGCCTATGTTGCTCCCCTCGTCGTTGATCCTATCGACTAGATACAATTACACATTATTTTTTTTATTATTATTAACGGGGAAAGCTTCAAAGTTATTGATGCCTAAGCTAAACGTTGACTAAATTGTGGTGGTTGCCTGTACAGCAATTTTTTAACATTACTTACCGTAGGATATTAAAAAAAAGACCGGAAACACAAACAACGGTTGCTTTTATAGGGAGACGAGAACAGGCAATGCACATGCAAACAAAATACATATGCAATGCTGTGTTATTGCAATAAACACCCAAGTTATACTTTTTGCTGAAAACTCATTTTATTCCATTTTTTTCTGATTTGAACAAAATCCTTTTTCACTTACAGTTGTTCCCAATATGTCATTTGTTCGCATGCTTAATATATATGATTTGACATTTCTGTAAGAGATTATTCAGTGAAATATTCATTACGTTATTTATGCCTCTCAATATATTACGACAAATGTATGGTAACTGAAACTCTTAGTGTTATATATGCAGAAAATAAGTAATGTCCACCACCTGGTCTTCTACATACATTTTCCAGGGATACACACAATTGTATTATTTCAAGTAGCCTAGTGGTAAAGCGCTCATCTGATTCGCGGTCGGTCTGGGATCGACCCTCGTCGGTGGGCCCACTGGGCTATTTCTTGTTCCAGCCAGTGTACCACGACCGGTTTACCAAAAGCCGTGGTATGTGCTATATATCTGTTGGATGGTGCCTATAAAAGATCCCTTTCTACTAATCGGTAAATATAGCGGGTTTCCTCTCTAAGACTATATGTCAAAATTACCAAATGTAATGTTTGACATCCAATAGCCAATCTAATTAAAATTAGCTCCACTATTACATGTGGGGTGGGTGGGTGGGGGGGGGGGGGGAGACGTGTGTGTGTGTGTGTGCGCGCGCGCGTGTGTGTATGTGATAAAGGAATGTGAATGAACATTAGTGGTTAAACTTTTAATTCAAGAAAACAAATCCAAATTGCAAATTGTTTCTCGTTTTTTTTGGTGTTTTTTTGGGGTGTGTGTGTTTTTTTTGTTGCTGCTGTTGTTGTTGGTGGTGGTGTTGTTGCTTTTGCTAAACGAAAAAGTGTTGGAGGGGGGACATTTATATAGATTGTCCTCCGGCGATGAAAAGTGAGGGGGACGCGTCCCCCCCCCCCCTTTCCCCCACCGATCGACGCCCATGGCCGATCGACAAAACAAGCATTACGATTCCATTGCTATGCAAATGTATTCTCGTGGCTTTTCTCGTACGTCGCACTCGTATCGCGTGGTTTCGCCTTCAGACACTTTCCCCTAGAATATATTAAATATAAACAAACAAAAAGTTTGTTTTGTTTAACGACACTACTAGAGCACATTGATTTATTAAGCATCGGCTATTGGATGTCAAATATTTGGTCTTATAAAGGAAACCCGCTACATTTTCCATTAGTAGCAAGGGATATTTTATATGCACCATCCCATAGACAGGATAGGACATACTTCGGCCTTTGATATACCAGTCGCGGTGCACTGGCTGGAACGACAAATAGCCCAATGGGTCCACCGAGGAGGATCGATCCCACACCGACCGCGCAACAAGCGAACGCTTTACCACTGGGCTACGTCCCGCCCCATATAAACACAATGAGAGTTTCGCTTATCTTTTTCGATATTATCTGTAAACACAGAACATTGATTTCAAAATGGTCAGAAATACTTTCCAAGTACAAGTCATATCGTCAAGAAATAGGTAGTGCTTAAAGCCGCACACCCTAGTTCCATCCAGCGAAAATATATTATAATTTGGTTAATCTACAAACCTGTAACACACTTAAATACGTTTTTATCAAATGGAGTGAAAAAGCAGGTTTTATATCGATAAATACCATGGGAATCCCCATGTCCCAATTGCTTGAAATAATTTTGAAAGTTAGTATTTTGATGTCACCGGTAGATGTCGCTCGAAGCACAACAATGCCTACGTCACGACAAATTTCACAGACTTGGGGTGCGTTCGTTTCACCTCTCCTGGACATGTTCCAACTGTTCTGTCCTGGTTGTATCCCCTCTCCACATATCGTAAGACTTAGCAAAATTATTGGTTTTAAGGGTTTGTAACGTTTTGTATTGAGACACTTACTTGTCTGAACTTTATTTTTACTGAAAATGTTCACGAACTGTGAAGAAAAATCTCACAAATGAACAACAACAAATCGGATGTTGATTGCGCGAACCGTGCACGAGAAAACAAACCGAACCAAAATGATAACGGTCACGTGATAGACCAACGTCTGTGACATTGAAATGGAAATATCCCCTCTAAAAATAAATTGGACCTCGCTTGCTTAACGGTTTTTTCTCGACAGAACGTCTTGTGAAAAAATGCAAAAAATGCATTTTGTGGTTTTACAAACATCAGGATTACCAAAAAGCACTTCAGGTGAATGGAAATGTGTATTCTAAATAATAAAATATAAGTAAAGTGCAATTTTATTTGTGAAAAATGGGGTTTAATAGCGAAAAACAACGCCGTAATGGTTAACAAATAGCCGTAACTAGGGTGTGTCCCTATAATTCCCCAGTGTATATTAAAAAGGTATGGGACATTCAAGATTGACACTTTTTTTTTAATTCACACACGTGTTTAATGTTAGTGGTGAACGGAAACCTCAAAGTCTGGCAAAATGTATACAGATATTCGAACTAAATGTGCTAACCCGAGACCTTTTTACCATGTAATTCTACCTCCAAAATTCATTGTAATCCATGTAAAAATGCATAGTGATTCGTTGGCAACCCTACATAGCTGTTTGGTAGTAATGCTAATATGAATAAATATTGTTATGCAGATTCGAGTATTTTCGTTTAATTCGAGCAAAAGCCAGTCTGCCCCCTCCCCCACCCCCACCCCTGCAAAAATGGGAGCCCGTAAGCCTATGTGGTAAGGTCAGGTCATCGATAGGATTTAACGTGTACATTCAGAGCATGTTGTTGTAGCGCACGCTGTCATGGGCACAGATGTTGGCTCTCGTCGGCTCTTCCGTCCAGGACAGGAAAGAGCAGTGTGGTAATGTTCTGCTGTTTTAGTTGGCAGTGGCAACCCGGGCTCGGCGAGGTCAGGAATCGTCAAGCAAAAAAAAACGTCCGCTCGACTGGTCTATACGCTTCACGTTAAACCAACTGGTCATGTCGGGGAACCAGTTAAATAGTTCTCAAACGTAAGCGAAACGTTCGCTGGCTGAACTTCGAACCGGTGTCCTGGAATTTTAGGAGGGGGGAGGGGGGGGGGGGGTAATCTAGACTAGTAATTGGAGTTTATAGGGGATATCAGGTTATGCTCCCAGAGAAAATGTATTAAAAAAATGTTTCACTCGAGCAGGGGGGGATCGACCCCCCAAAACCCTCCCATGTACACGCTCTTGGTGCAGTAGTGTCGGGATAGTAGAGTTTATTTTGTTTAACGACACCACTAGAGTATATTGATTTATTAATCATCGGCTACATTTTTCCATTAGTAGCAAGTGATCTTTTATACGCACCTTCCCACAGACAGGATAGCACATACCACGGCCTTTGGTGTACCAGTAGTGGTGCACTGGCTGGAGCGAGAAATAGTCCGAGGGGGATCGATCCCAGACCGACCGCGCATCAAGCGATGGGTTTACCACTGGGCTACGTCCCGCCCCTAGGATGGTAAAGAGGTTTCACAACCACAGTTGTATTATTGTTGTGGACACCGATAGCTAATCATACATAGCCGAATTTACAAAGCTTTCGGTAACACTAACTGTACAAATCGTTTACCAAGTTTCGCAGATCGGCACGGTTAGTTATTCAGAGATGGCGGCATTCTCAGAAATGTTATTAATTAATAATTATTATTATTATTTAAATTATATATTATTTATTACGTATGGCAGACAGTTTAATCATAATGAGCGAGAAGCAGATTGCAGTGACGTCACCATGGTCACCAACTACCCTCAAAGTGATGACCTATCCGTAACATTATTTCGCAACACATACCATAACAAACTGGTATTCAAGTGGACCATACACCTCCAAAAGTGGTAGCAGCCAAAGGTGAAAGACCTTTTGTTGTTACCTCCGGGAGGTCTGGCAACACTACTGTGATCGCTGCGGGTAGTGCCCTAGGTGAGACAATACCTCCATATATCATATATAAGGGACAGCGCCTAACCGACAATCTTACGTCTGGATGCATACCTGAGACCAAGTTTACCACAACACTTTCTGGATGGTCAACTTCAGAAACCTTCTTAGATTTTTTGGATCATCAATTTATACCACATATACAAACAAGGCCAATTCTTCTATTATATGATGGACATTCAACTCATATTACAACTGAGGTAATAAAGAAAGCAAAGGATAATGATATCCATTTTCTCCAACCTCTAGATGTTGGAGTTTTCAGTCCTTTTAAAGCTGCCTTATCATCTGAAAGCCACAAGTTGATGCATTCCCGAATAGGAAGGAAAATTATCAGAGAAGATCTTCCCTCATTAATTGCCAGATCATATGAATCAGCATTCACTGTGAAAAATCTTATGAGTGCATTTCGCAAGACCGGGATTTTTCCATTCAATCCAGAAATTAACACCAGAAACTCATATGAAACGCCACAGGTGGGCAAACAGAAATCAATAAAGGCAAGGCTGGATATGAGGAACATAAAGGTGGTGCTTAGCAATAAAGAAAATGAGACAAACAGCAACTTGAAGCAACAGCAGCAACAGGTAAAATGTAGAAAGTCGATCATTCCTCCACATGGCACAGCAATAACTCAGGATTAATTCATCAATAAGCTTCAAGAAAGAAAAAACCCTACAGATGCACAAGAAATCAAGAAAACAAAGCCACCTAAAAGGAGACTCTTTTCTGACATAACAAATGAACAATTCGAAAAAAAAGAAGAAAACTGCTGAAATCAAAACAAAAAAAAACAGAACGACGGATCATGACAGCCAGATTGCAGGACCCAATAACATCAAGGGCACATGGGTAACATTCTGCAACTCATCAGATGTCAGTGATGATGAAGAAGAGGTCTGTTGTATATGCCACTTATTTTCTCCAGTTGGATTTATGGCACATGGAGGTGTTGAATTGCTCAACTGGGGGAAATGTGACACCAGCCATGGATGGGTTCATCTAAAATATTGTTCCTCTGTAAAAGTATTAGGACAAGCAGAGCCTTGCAAGTGTTCCAAGTGCTCATAAATCAGCACTCTCACTAACAAATGTCTACAACAACCTTGCATATCTGAAATGAATGTATACTATGATTAGAGTTATTATTCTAACTAATCTGTTTTGGTTAAATACTTACCATGTGTTGACATTAACTTTTTTGTTCAGTCTCTTTGATGCAATCAAAAGCTAAAGTGCAAGGGACACCATTCATATAAAACGTTTTTACATAATCAAAAGTAATTTGAAACGGACTATAAATGTGTAGTGTTGTCTCCCTTGATATTTTCATCGATACTGACATGACCTGAATTTTGCTGATATAAACGGAAGTAGGTCAAGCGGATGTTTCAGTACTTGCTGCGCAGACTAATGTGCCATTACGCAGGTTAGTGAATACACGTGGGTACCACTAATAAAGTGCTCATTTCTAGAGTTTGACAAAATAATTAAACTAGTAATGTCTTTATTGTTCTATAATACTATGACAGTAAAACAAATATTCTCATCGATCAATTTTGCTTTACAAAATGACACAGATACTTAGGTGCGCAGACTTAGGTGCCACCAGTGTACCATAACAAACTTGCCACCAAATCTGTCATATTGATAGGCCCCGATTTCAATAAATACTCCGTTCAGTCGCCCGCGTTCAACCACCACCACGCCATTTAAACTGGACTTTCAGCTTTTTATTCTCAGTCCCCCACCCCACAAAAAAGGTTGCATTGGTCATGAAGCTCTTGACCATATGTCTGGTGCCATATAACTAAGTGAAATGTGTTGAGTGTGTCGTTAAATAACACATTTCTTTCTTTGGTCTAAGCCTGTGTGCCATGTGGACTACTCATACATATACCAGATACATTTTCAAATTAATCAGTCTGGTGGGTGGAGCTCCGACATAAAATTGTACATATATGTGGCTCTTATCGCCTTTCTAGAATATAACATTTTATAAACAACAATTGCAATGACGGCCTTATATTACTGTATAATATTGGGACATTTTTGTAAATTTAGCATATTAATCTTGTAAATTGCAGGGCTAGGACATAGCCCAGTGATAAAGGATTGCCATCCCCCCCTCCCCCCCCCCCACCGCCACACACACTTCAGGTGGGCCCATTGGGCTAGTTCTTGTTCTGGCCAGTGCTCTGCAACTGGTGTAACACACATTGTGGTATCTACTATCCTGTCTGTGGAATAGTGCATATAAACGATCTCTAGCTTGCTAATTGATCTAAAAGAGTAGTCCATGGAGTTTCCTCTCTAATTATCCCCCCCCCCCCCCCCTAAATTTGCGACAGTGATATATTTTATTATATATTAATTTTCATTTTTTAATGATCCCAAAGTTCACTTGGCATTTCGCCTAAATGGATTTTCTGGATCGTGCGTGCGTTCGTATACATATATAAAGCAGTCGCAACTCTTAAGCATGTGATTAATAATAACTATATCCTGTTTGTTTGCTATAATATTGTATACACCGTTAGTGGTAGCTATTGGTAACTTTTATCAGATTCAACGGTGTAAGTTCATAGCCCATTATTCGGCATGACACAACACGTGTGTGCAGGTTTTGGGATATACAGGCTACCTGGACACAACAGTGAATACACACTATAGATGTGTGTACTTCTACAGAAACGTACGTTACTTAAATGTCATGGGTTTGTTGACCGATATAGATCCAAAGCGCTCCAACACTATTCGGCAATTACGTTGAAGAAACAGGTATGTTCGATTAGTCTGAATACGTTCTGTCGATAAGCGTAAATGAGTCGAATGAAAAGGGTATGCAAGGAATATAAACTAAACTATCTTTCTGTGGTGTGGATTGGTATTTTAGTGACATTTACATCTATTACTTACGTTGGCCACAGTTTGTATAGGCCTATATTGTTTTAATACAGTCATAGTTTATAATTTTATATAGCCTACTGCCAATGTACACACAGCTAACCAACGATAAAGGGGTACTTGTATATATATGTACTTAACTATATTTGCTTATATTTCCGCATCACCCCCCACACACACACACACACACACACACACACACACACTTCCTCCGCCCACTAAGGTTGGTTTTAAATATATTTTTGTTAATTCACATGTATATTGTATTACTGCATTATTAGAAGTTTTAAAAAACCCGCACACAAAAAACGTTGCTTTATATTGACATATTGCGGTGCGTTGTCGTTTTTAATAACACCCCTACTCCACCGCCATATTCCATCCACATTTCAGACAACCATCGATAAACTGTAAAAGTTAATACTACTTCGAGCTGTTCACGACAGAAAGGCCTCACCAACTTGAACAGACTGGAGAAGGAAGGAAGGAAATGTTTTGTTTAATGACGCACTCAACACATTTTATTTACGGTTATATGGCATCAGACATATGGTTAAGAACCACACAGATATTGAGAGAGGAAATCCGCTGTCGCCACTTCATGGGCTACTCTTTTCGATTAGCAGCAAAGGATCTTTTATATGCACCATCCCACAGACAGGATAACACATACCACGGCCTTTGATATACCAGTCGTGGTGCACTGGCTGGAGCGAGAAATAGCCCAATGAGCCCACCGACGGGGATCGATCCCAGACCGAGCTGTTCATGACAGAAACCAACTTAAACAGACTGGAGAAAACAAAACTAAAATAGGATAACAATGATCGATAGAGTAGCATTTCTTGTGTGTGTGCGTGTATATTAGAAAGTGTCAAACAGCAATGGTAATGATGGGTGTGGTCCTTAGCCATAATTATGTCCGACGCCATATAACCGTAAATAAAATGTTGAGTGTGTCGTTAAATAAACCATTTCCTCACTTCCGTGTGCGCATTCTGATGTCCCTTTGTCAGAAGTAGAGGGCATCTACTTTGCTCCTCCCCCCCCCCCCAAGGTTCATAATCTTTACCCCCCCCCCCCAAATCTATTTAAATACAATGCTTGTGCACCTCCCTCACTTCACATATCGTCCCTGCGTCCCTGGTTGTAGAACAGTTTTCGGCGCCAGTATTGGCTTTCTGTAAAAGTGGCAATCCTCCTACAGACGCTGTTGGAACCATATATCGTGGTCGAGATTAGCTCCCCTCTGTAGACAAAGCACCTGACAGCGAGTGATGACTGTATACCTTCTTGATTTTTTCATAACATCTTTTGAAATCAGTCTTGTGCAGAGAGATACAGTATTGAATGGCAGATCTGACAAAACCGTATTCCGATATCAAAATCGTATCTCTGCACAAGGCAGAGTCGAAAGGACGTTAGGCAAAGTCGTGATTGTTTTCATGAGCCACTATCAGGTTCTCGCCCTTAGGAGGACCTCCACTCCCCTAGAAGATCCATAGTAGTATGTTTTATTCCTCCTGCACCATATGTAGGAGGATTGTTACTCCCAAAGCAGTGATGATATCAGGTGTTCGCGAAAGGTGAGCATAACCTGCTCCACTGGTGGCACCCGTCATGAGCACAACCTATAGCCATCAAGTCCATAGTTGAAATGTATAAGATTTTCACCAAAAAGCTGAAAAGGCATGTTCAGTGTTACGGCTTTTATTGCACTCTTAAAATATATTGTTTTAGCGAATTACTGTTGAGTAGGTTTATATCGTCAATTTTCTGTGAAGAAAAAAAGTACCTTTGTTTTGAAGGCGAAGTACATATATAAACCTTCCATTCCTTTCTTAAAATGTTTCTATATAGACAAAGATACAGATTTGTGTGCTAGTTTCAGCATTGTAACAGGCCGTGGTATGTGCTGTCCTGTCTGCGTGAAAGTACATAAAAAATATTTTATTATTAATGGAAAAAAAGGTCTTTCACATCCAGTAGCCGATAATTAATAAATAAATGTGCTATATTGGTGCTTTTAAATAAATAAAACAAACTTTAACTAACTCTGCATGTAATAGAACGGTAAAATCATTAACACTATTAGTTAAAATGATAATTTTGACAGTAATATGTTGCTTTTTCCTCTTTTCTTTTTTTAGATACCATATGCAACATCACATCACCTGAGACTGTAGGTTGTTCTTTCTGATTACGATTTATACACAAACCATAAACACTAAACACGCTATTCACTTCTTGTCATGTCGCTGAAGTTAAAAAACACTGCTAAATTTCGCAACCAAAGAAACTACGACGAAGAGCCACAGTTTTACCCGCAGCCCAAACGAGCAAGTACAACTGGTGACAAAACTAATCCTAGACTAACCAAACAGCCAAAATATATTTACAAAATCCCTGGGCCTGCCGACTATAATCTTAGCGGCGTCATGGTTGATAAACAAAAGGCACCATCGTTCTCATTTACTGGTAGTCGTTGGCCTTTGCGTAACAATCCTATATACCTTGATGATGGAAATATTATGTTCTTTGATTCATATGACATTAGACCTGGACCGGGCATCATTGATCCAGACCATTGTAAACAACCTTTGAGGGGACCATACTTTTCATTTGGTTGTCGGGATGATAGAGTGTACTGCAATCGTGCACACGACCCTTCTCCTGGACCTGGCGCATATTCCCTTGAAGATAACGTGACACGAACAGGGCCAATTCCGGGCTACGTGTGTAAATACGGAGCTTTCGATTATTCCATGAGCTGGCGTCGTCAAAGAAACAAATATGCGGTCAATGAGGAAGGCGATGAAAGTAGAAGAAACCTTAGCGAGGAACTGTAAACATTTTAATGTAAAAAATGTATTCATCAATGGCCGGTATCAAAACTGTAAATGCATGCATGTACATGTGCACCGTTTGTGTGAGTCGACATCATTTGGAAGCAACACACAAAACGAACGTGCCCTAACATTTCCGTATTATATTGTTACATAAAAGTTTATAGTCAGTCATGTAAAACCAGGGTCTAATTCACATTTAGCTCTGTTTTGCGATGCAAGTTGCAGATACCAGTTGTTGTGCAACAAAGGTGAACGTGTAGGCTTACTTTCTTTGTCCGTATTTTATGGTTCGCTTTGGCGAAAAGGTGGGATGTTTGTTTAACGAAACGATTACAGGTGTCCAACAAAATACACATAAATTATGCATTATTTAATATGCATGTATTAATTACTATAAATAAACAATGGAAGAGTATGCCGTTTGTTTCGACTTTCCTAAACATGAATAGCCGTCGGAACACGACAACAAGTGGGAGTGGGGCAACTGCAAATTTTTTCCCCATTATTATTAACGGGAGAAGCTTCAAAGTTATTGATGGAATATTTAACGTCATCTCAGCACATTTTAAACTACGGTTATTGTGTGTCCATAATGATCATATTGGGAGCTACCGAAAAGTAGCACGGTATATTTTATACGCACCTTCCCCACATACAGAACAGTACATACCATTGTCTTTGACGTCCTGTCGTGGGGCACTGCTGGGGATTGTTGGAAACAATATGCACTGAAGCCGATCGATCCTACGACCTGTCGCACCACTGAGCTACATCTTGTCTATAACGAACACCCCAGGAATGCTATTTTCATTAACCAACTATTATATACTGAGAGGCATAAATAACGCAATGGGTATTTTGCTGATATTTTCTTATATAAATATGTCATCTGTATTAGACATGCAGGCAAATGACATATTGGTAACAACTGTAACTAAAAGAAGATATTAAAAACAAATAAAATGTGGTTTTAAACAAAACCTCACAACTTTTGGAGCAACAAAACAGCCATTTTTTAACATTATTTACCGTATGTTATTAAAAAAAAAGACAGGAAACACAAACAACGGTTGCTTTTATTGGGAGACGAGAGCAGGCAATGCACATGCAAACAAAATACATATGCAATGTTGTGTTATTGCAATAAATACCCAAGTTATACTTTTTGCTGAAAACTCTGTTTATTCCACAAAAAAATTCGGCCCCTGTAACTGCTGCACAAGGTTGAATCACCCAGTGGGCGATCACGTGATCTACGTCTCGAAATAGTGTCACGAAGCGTAGCTGAATGTGGGTGCTGTCGGATTTGTTTCTGTAGTATGTGTATTAGTGATTAATATGTGGATTTTTTTTATCAGTTAACTTGAAAATGATCGATGTAAAGGTATTTGACGTCAAACATAGGATTGGTGTGGTATTAGAGCGGGAATCTTTGCCAACTTTTTGGTTGTCAGGAATTGCCAAAAAAATACATAGGTTGGTCTCTGACTGTAATGAGAGCGTATAACTGTCCAAATGTCCGTCTAGCTCTCTTACAGTCAGAGTACTCGGGCTAGTGGTGGTGGTTTTGTTGCTTTTGTTAAACGGAAAAGTGTGGGAGCGGGGACATTTATATAGATTGTCCTCCGGCGTTGAAAAGTGAGGGGGACGCGTCCCCCCTGTCCCCCACTGATCGACGCCCATGGCCGATCGACAAAACAAGCATTACGATTCCATCGGTTGCTATGCAAACGGTTACATGTATTCTCGTGGCTTTTCTCGTGCATCCCACTCGTATCGCGTGGTGTCGCCTTCAGACACTTTCCCCTAGAATATATTAAATATAAACAAACAAAAAGTTAGTTTTGTTTAACGACACCATTAGAGAACATTGAGTTATTAATCATCGGCTATTGGGTGTTAAAATTTTGTAATTTTGACATATAGTCTTAAAGAGCAGCATGGGATCTTTTATATGCACTGTGTCACAGACAGGGTAGCGCATACTACGGCCTTTGATACACCAGTCGTGGTGGACTGGCTGGAACGAGAAAAAGGCCCAATGGGTCCACCGACGGGGATCGATTCCACACCGACTGCGCAACAAGCGAGCGATTTACCACTGGGCTACATCCCACCCCATATAAACGTAATGACAGTTTCTTGTTCATATTTTTCGATATTTATCTGTATACACAGAACATTGATTTCAGTGTTTTGTATCCATAAAATGGTCAGAAATAATTTCCAAGTATAAGTCATATCATCAAGAAATAGGTGGTGCTTAATTCCCCAGTATATATTAAAAAGGTTTGGGACATTCAAGATTGACACTTTTTTTTTTAATTCACACACGTATTTAATGTTAGTAGTGAACGGATTGTAACTGTAAAACAAAACAAATAATGGTGATTAACAGTTATTTCCCAAAAGAAAATCGAGGTTGAAAATGACCAGACAAGTCAACGAGGGTGCTTTTGGAGAAATGTACGTTACAACTACCTCCCTAGTGCTGATGCAAAACCTCAAATTCTGGCAAAATGTATACAGATATTCGAACTAAATGTGCTAACCTGAGACCTTTTTACCATGAAATTTTACCTCCAAAATTCATTGTAATCCATGTAAAAATGCATTGTGATTCGTTGGCAACCTTTTGGTAGTAATGCTAATGTGAATAAATATTGTTATGCAGATTCGAGCATTTTCGTTTAATTCAAGCAAAAGCCAGTCTGCCCCCCCCCCCCCCCCCCCCCCCCCCCTGCAAAAATGGGAGCCCGTACGCCTATGTGGTCAGGTCAGGTCATCTATAGGATTTAACGAGTACATTCAGAGCATGTTGTTGTTGCGCACGCCTGTCATGGACACAGATGTTGGCTCTCGTCGGCAAATCCGTCCAGGACAGGAAAGAGCAGTGTGGTAATGTTCTGCTGTTTTAGTTGGCAGTGGCAACCCGGGCTCGGCGAGGTCAGAAATCGTCAAGACAACACTTGAAGACAACACGTTGACGTGCAACTGAGCTGCGTTCAGCCAGTCCAAGCAAAAAAAACGTCCGCTAGACTGGTTTATACGCTTCACGTTAAACCAAATGGTCATGTTGGGAACCAGTTAAATAGTTCCCAAACGTTAGCGAAACGTTCGTTGGCTGAACTTTGAACTGGTGTCCTGGAATTTTAGGGGGGGGGGGGGGATAATCTAGACTGGTGATTGGAGTTTATAGAGGGTATCAGGTTATGCTCCCAGAGAAAATGTATTTAAATTTTTTTTCACTCGAGCAGGGGGGATCGACCCCCCAAAAAACCCTCCCATGTACACGCTCTTGGTGCAGTAGTGTCGAGATAGTAGAGTTTATTTTGTTTAACGACACCACTAGAGCATATTGATTTATTAATCATCGGCTATTGGATGTCAAACCCCCCCACCACCACCACCACCACCACCACCACCACCACAGGTAGGATAGCACAAACCATGGTCTTTGTTGAACCAGTTATGGATCACTGGTCGGTGCAAGTGATTTACACCTACCCATTGAGCCTTGCGGAGCACTCACTCAGGGTTTGGAGTCGGTATCTGGATTAAAAATCCCATACCTCGACTGGGATCCGAACCCAGTACCTACCAGCCTGTAGACCGATGGCCTAACCACTGAGTAGTCCATGGAGTTTCCTCTTTAATTATCTCTGTGGTCAATAACCATAAGTCGGACACCTTATAACCATAATTACATTGTGTGTGTGTGTGTGTGTGTGTGTGTGTGTATGTGTGTTTGTGTGAGTTTGTGTGTGTGTGTGTGCGTGTGCGTTAGTGTGTGTGCGTGCGTGTGTGTTATGTGTTTGTATGAAAGAAAGAACTGTTTTATTTAACGATGCACTCAACACATTTTATTTACGGTTATATGGCGTCAGACATATGGTTAAGGACCACACAGATATTAAGAGAGGATACCCGCTGTCGCCACTTCATGGGTTACTCTTTTCGATTAGCAGCAAGGGATCTTTTATATGCACAATCCCACAGACAGGGTAGTATATACCATAGCCTTTGATATACCGGTCGTGGTGCATTGGCTGGAACGAGAAATAGCCCAATGGGCCCACCAACGGGGATCGATCCCACACCGACTGCGCAGTAACGACTGGGCTACGTCCCGCCTGTGTGTGTGTGTGTGTGTGTGTGTGTGTGTGTGTGTGTGTGTGATCAAATTATGTGTATGGGATGGCACTTTAGGGAAGAGGTGTAGGAAGGAATTTGCTGTTAAATTTTTCAAAGTAATTTGTTTCCCCTTAAAAAAATGATCGAACCCACCAAATGGGAGGAGGTGCAGATCTAACATGCATATGGTGTGCATGTGCAGAGGCGGATCTAGGGGGGGGGGGGCAGGCCCCTGCCCCCTAAATTTGCGACAGTTATATATTTTATTATATATTAATTTTCATTTTTTTTACGATCCCCCTCCAAACCTCCTCCAAAGATCCCTTGGCATTTCGCCTCATGTCATTGGGGCCCCCCTAAATGGATTTTCTGGATCCGCCGCTGGTATGTGTGTGTGCGTGCGTGCGTATACATATATAAAGCAGACGTATAATCACAACTCTTAACCATGTGACTAATAATAACTATCATGTTTGCTTGCTATAATATTGTATACACCGTTAGTGGTAGCCATTGGTAACCGTTATCAGATTCAATGGTGTAAGTTTATAGCCCATTATTCGGCATGACACAACACGTTTGTGCAGGTTTTGGGCTATACAGGCTACCTGGATACAACAGTGAATACACACTATAGATGTGTGTACTTCTACAGAAACGTACGTTACTTAAATGTCATGGGTTTGTTGACCGATATAGATCCAAAGCGCTCCAACACTATTCGGCAATTACATTGAAGAAACAGGTATGTTCGATTAGTTTGAATACGTTCTGTCGATAAGCGTAAATGAGTCGAATGAAAAGGGTATGCAAGTAATATAAACTAAACTATCTTTCTCTGGTGTGGATTGGTATTTTAGTGACATTTACATCTATTACTTACGTTGGCCACAGTTTATATAGGCCTATATTGTTTTAATACAGTCATAGTTTATAATTTTATATATCCTACTGCCAATGTACACACAGCTGACCAACGATAAAGGGTACTTGTACTTAGAAATACCTATAGTTGCCTATATTTCCGTATCACCCCCCCCCCACACACACACACACACACACACACACACACACACACTCTTCCTCCGCCCAATAAAGTTGGTTTAAAATATATTTTTTTGTTAATTCACATGTATATTGTATTATTGATGTGCATTATTAAAGTTTAAAAAAAAACCCACAAAAAACGTTGCTTTATATTAACATATTGCGGTGCGTTGTCGTTTTTAATAACACCCCTACCCCACCCCCAAATTCCATCCACATTTCAGACAATCATCGATAAACTGTAAAAGTTAATACTACTTCGAGCTGTTCACCAACTTGAACAGACTGGAGAAGGAAGGAAGGAAGGAAGGAAATGTTTTATTTAATGACGCACTCAACACATTTTATTTACGGATATATGGCATCAGACATATGGTTAAAGACCACACAGATATTGAGAGAAGAAACCCGCTGTCGCCACTTCTTGGGCTACTCTTTTCGATTAGCAGCAGTCTTTTATATGCACCATCCCACAGACAGGATAACACATACCACGGCCTTTGATATACCAGTCGTTGCTTTAATGTCTGGCTGGGGCGAGAAATAGCCCAATGAGCCCACCGACGGGGATCGATCCCAGACCGAGCTGTTCATGACAGAAACCAACTTAAACAGACTGGAGAAAGCAAAACTAAAATAGGATAACAATGATCGATAGAGTAGCATTTCTTGTGTGTGTGCTTGTATATTAGAAAGTGTCAAACAGCAATGGTAATGATGGGTGTGGTCCTTAACCATATGTCTGACGCCATATAACCGTAAATAAAATGTGATGAGTGCGTCGTTGAATAAAACATTTCCTTCCTTCCTGGTAATGATGGATAGAGGTGTTAAAGATACCAGTACTTCGTCCTCAAATTTCTGTAAACTACTAAGCCCCTACAGTTCCTCGTTTTAAATATTATTCAATGCACTTCCGTGTGCGAGGGGCGAGACGTAGCTCAGTGGCACAGCGCTCGCTTGATGCGCGATATATCTAGGATCGATCCCCGTCGGTGGGCCCATTTGGGCTATTTTTCGTTCCAGCCAGTGCTCTACAACTGGTGTAACAAAGACTGTGGTATGTACTATCCTGTCTGTGGGATGGTGCATATAAAAGACCCCTTGCTGCTAACCTAAAAAGAGTAGCCCATGAAGTGGCGACAGCGGGTTTTCTCTCCCAATATCTGTGTGGTCCTTAACCATATGTCCGACGCCATATAACCGTAAATAAAATGTGTTGAGTGCGTCGTTAAATAAACCATTTCCTCCCTTCCTTCCGTGTGCGCATTCTGATGTCCCTTTGTCAGAAGTAGAGGGCATCTACTTCGCCCCTCCTCCCAAGGTTCATAATTTTTAACAGCCCCCCCCCCCCCACATCTATTTAAATACAATGCTTGTGCACCTCCCCCACTTCACATATCGTCCCTGCGTCCCTGGTTGTAGAACAGTTTTTGGCGCCAGTATTGGCTTGCTGTAAAAGTAGCAATCCTCCTACAGACGGTGTTGGAACCATATATCGTGGTCAAGATTAGTTCCCCTCTGTAGACAAAGCACCTGACAGCGAGTGATGGTTGTATACCTTCTCGACTCTTTCATAACATCTGACGCCATATAGCCGTAAATACAATGTGTTGAGTGCGTCGTTAAATAAAACATTTCCTTTCATAACATCTTTTGAAATCAGTATTGTGCAGAGATACAGTATTGAATGGCAGATATGACAAAACCGTATTCCGATATCAAAATCGTATCTCTGCACAAGGCAGAGTCAAAAGGACGTTAGGCAAAGTCGTGATTGTTTTCATGAGCCACTATCAGGTTCTCGCCCTTAGGAGGACCACCACTCCCCTAGAAGATCCATAGTAGTATGTTTTTATTCCTCCTGCACCACATGTAGGAGGATTGTCACTCCCAAAGCAGTGATGATATCAGGTGTTCGCGAAAGGTGAGCATAACCTGCTCCACCGGTGGCACCCGTCATGAGCACAACCTATAGCCATCAAGTCCATAGTTGAAATGTATAAGATTTTCACCCAAAAGATGAAAAGGCATGTTCAGTGTTACACACAAGTGTGCACACTTGAATATATTGTTTTAGTGAATTACTGTTGAGTAGGTTTATATCGTCTATTTTCTGTGAAGAAAAAAAAGTACCTTTGTTTTGAAGGCGAAGTACATATATATACCTTTCATTCCTTTCTGAAAATGTTTCTATATAGAGAAACGACAAAGATACAGATTTTTTTGCTAGTTTCAGCATTGTAACAGGCCGTGGTATGTGCTGTCCTGTCTGCGTGAAAGTACATATATAACAAATATTTTATTATTAATGAAAAAAAAGTCTTTGACATCCAGTAGCCGATAATTAATAAATAAATGTGGTAAAATTATAATTTTGACAGTAATATGTTGCTTTTTCCTCGTTTTTTTTTTTTTTTAGATACCATATGCAACATCACATCACCTAAGACTGTCGGTTGTTCTGTCTGATTACGATTTGTACACAAACGATAAACACTAAACACGCTATTCACTTCTTGTCATGTCGCTGAAGTTAAAAAACACTGCTAAGTTTCGTAACCAACGAAACTACGACGAAGAGCCACAGTTTTACCCGCAGCCCAAACGAGCAAGTACAGCTGGTGGCAAAACTAATCCCAGACCAACCAGACAGCCAAAATGCGTTTACAAAACTCCCGGGCCTGCTGACTATAACCTTAGCGGCGTCATGGTTGATAAAGACAAGACACTATCATCTTCATTTATTGGTAGGCGTTGGCGTAACAATCCTATATACCTTGATGATGGAATTATGTCCTTTTATTCATATAACAGAAACTCTGGACCGAGCTTTTACATCACTGATCCCAACTGTTATAAACAAAGGGCACCATGCTTTTCACTAGGTCTTGATGATGGACCAGGACGTGTGTACTGCAATCGTGCACACGACCCTTCTCCTGGACCTGGCGCATATTCCCTTGGAGATAACGTGACACGAACCGGGCCAACTTCGGGCTACGTGTGTAAATACGGAGCTTTCGATTATTCCATGGGCTGGCGTCGTCAAAGAAACAAATACGCGGTCAGCAAGGACGGCGATGAAAGTAGAAGCAACCTTAGCGAGGAACTGTAAACATTTTAATGTAAAAAATGTATTCATCAATTGCCGGTATCAAAACTGTAATTACATACATGTACATGTGCACCGTTTGGGTTATTTATATTTTATGTGTGCGTTTGTGCGTGCGAGAAGACTGTCTTACACACCCGTTGGTGAGAACACAATGTGTTGTTTTTGTTAACACATAGTTGTTTACACACGTACGTGTGTTAACAATTTCAAGACATACGACTGGCTAGGTGATAACCAGGTCACCAATGCCATACGTCCAAATAAAAAAAAACCCAGCACGGTGGAAATCGATTACACTGTGATGTATAGTTAACCTGACAATCATGTGTCTGTGACGCTTAAGGCAGCTACAAGTGCAAAGGGTTGTAAATATCTGTTCTTACATACCTGTTGGTGAGAAGACCATACGTTATTTTTGATATCACATTGTTGTTTACACACGTACGTTAGATAAATGGTATCTAACGACAACTCATGTATTATTCTCTATTTAGTCGATAAAGATGTTAAAATTGGCTTAAAACCTGGTTTTTGAGGATATGTAAGAAATAGAATAATACATTTGTGTTCGTTAGATACCATTTATCTCACAACTCGTTGTTTAAAAACGTATCAAACTCGCTTTCGCTCGTTAGATACATTTTAAAACAACTTGTTGTGAGATAAATGGTATCTAACGGCCACTCATGTATTATTCTTTTTATAAAGACATAGACGCCTACCAGAAAAAGTACAGCTATGTCTTGTTTGTTTGTTTATTTTTTGTTTTTTGTGGGGTTTTTTTTATTGTTTTATTTGTTTGTTTGTTTTGTGTGTTTGTTTTGTTTGCTGGTTTTCAATAAGCTGTAACAATTATATAAAGAACCGATAATCCATGACTAAAATTAATTCACATTTAGCTCTGTTTTGCGATGCAAGTTGCAGATACCAGTTGTTTTGGAACAGAGGTGAGCGTGTAGGCCTACTTTCTTTGTTCGCATTTTATGGTTCGCTTTGGCGAAAAATGGGATGTTTGTTTAATGAAACGATTATATGTGTCCGACAAAATTATGTATTATTTAATATGCATGTATTAATTACTATTGAAAAACAATGGAATAGTATGGTATTTATTTTGACTTTCCTAAACATGATTAGCCGTCGGAACTCACGACAGCAACTGGGGAAGAGGGGGGTGGACTACACATTAATTTTTATTATTATTATCAACGAGGTGGGGGAAAAGCTTCAAAGTTATTGATGCCTAAGCTAAACGTTGACTTAAATTGTGCTGGTTGCCTGTATCACAATAGGCTGGAATATTTGTTTAACGTCACCTCAGCACATTTTAAACTACGGTTATTGTGTGTCCATAATGTTCATATTGGGAGCTACCGAAAAGTAGCAGGGCATATTTTATACGCACCTTCCCCACAGACAGAACAGTACATACCATTGTCTTTGACGTCCTGTCGTGGGGGACCGGCGTTATGGTTAGGCCATCGATCTACAGACTGGTACGTACCGGGTTTAGATCCCAGTCGAGGTATGGGATTTTTAATCCAGATACCGACTCCAAACCCTGAGCGAGTGCTCCGTAAGGCTCAATGGGTAGGTGTAAACCACTTGCACCGACCAGTGATCCATAACTGGTTCAACAAAGGCCATGGTTTGTGCTATCCTGCCTGTGGGAAGCGCAACTAAAAGATCCCTTGCTGCTAATCGGAAAGAGTAGCCCATGAAGTGGTGACAGCGGGTTTCCTCTCAAAATTTGTGTGGTTCTTAACCATATGTCTGACGCCATATAACCGTAAATAAAATGTGTTGAGTGCGTCGTTAAATAAAGCATTTCTTTTTCTGTCGTGGGGGCACTGCTGGGAATTGTTGAAAACAATATCCATTGAAGCCGATCGATCCTGCAACCTGTCACACCACTGATCTACATCTTGTCTATAACGAACACCCCAGGAATGCTATTTTCATTAACTATCTATTATATACTGAGAGGCATAAATAACGCAATGGGTATTGTGCTGACATTTTCTTATAGAAATATATGTCATCTATATTAGGCATGCAGGCAAATGACATATTGGTAACAACTGTAACTAAAAGACGATATTGTTAAAATTCGGATTAAAAAAAAAAATTAAATGTGATTTTAAACAAAACCCCAAAACCTTTGATGCAACAAAACAACGATTTTTTAACATTACTTACCGTAGGATATTAAAAAAAGAAGAATACAAAAAACACAAACAACGGTTGCTTTTATAGGGAGACGAGAGCAGGCAATGCACATGCAAACAAAATACATATGCAAAGCTGTGTTATTGCAATAAACACCCAAGTTATACTTTTTGCTGAAAACTCATTTTATTCCATTTTTTTTCTTTTCTGATTTGAACAAAATCCTTTTGTTACAGTTCTTATCAATATGTCATTTGTCCGCATACTTAGTATATGTGATTTGACATTTCTATACGAGATTATTAAGTGAAATACCCATTGCGTTATTTATGCCTCTCAATATATTACGACAAATGTATGGTAACTGAAACTCTTAGTGTTATATATGCAGAAAATAAGTAATGTCCACCACCTGGTCTTGTAAATGTAACGGGGTAGAAATATATGACACTGTATATAATATGTTTTATTTTATTAGCTACTTATTTTAAAAATATTTTATCAATTGGTCATTTCGTTTTGTTTTAGAGAATACCCTATAAGACAATGCCCTAACCTTTTTTTTCCCGTCGAACTAGAGTTTAGCCAATGGTATTGTATTCTGGTGTCATATGATCATTGGTCACGGCTAGTCCGTGCACATTCACGCAGACTAGCAAGCCATCAACACAGAAGTATTATTGAGCTATTACCTATATATTTTCATCTTTTCTGCGACGGTTACACAGGTTTGGCTAACATGCATGTATACATTTATATAATTGTTGTGCACATTATTTCCATTATGATTTAAATATTAACTATTGGTAGATATAAAATCATAATCTGTATTAACTATAGGTACACATAAAATGATAAATGTAGATGACACTATAGAAAAGAGTAATGTTTATAAGTATTTAAAAGTATATTCAAAGTATTTTAAATATATATTCTTAATTTACTAACTGTAAATACAATATAATAATTACCAGGGTAATTATGTTGTATACAATAACTATAAATATATATAGTTCTAATTGTTGGGCATTTATCCATTATGTAGTTTAGCTTATATTATGTTTGTTTATAGGATGACGAGTTGACTAGATATCAACTACAGTAGCTAGCAACCAGTTCGGTCCATAGCCCACAGCAAAGGTGTGTAACTAATCTATTTATAGGTGTTTGTGCGTGTTTAATCATGTACATTTCGTATTAACAATGCACGCATTATTCGTGTTGGTTTCACAAGCGTGTTGGCCAGCGTTTGTCATTTTGTAAGATGGTTCCATGAACCAGTAGTGTAATTATGCTATATTGCATCGGTGGGCTATGTCCACCGATGAGGTTTTGGATGTATATACATGTTTATTCTGATAACGTAAAACTGTTAAGTAATATATAAATTGGTATCTTTGACAATGTGTATATTGTTAAGTTGTGAGATTTAGAATAGCATAACATTTGAATTGTATGACACGTTGTTTTATCAGTTATATTATATTATTATATTATATTATATTATATTATATTATATTATATTATAATATTTTTATATACTGTTTTCAGGACCTTTATTTGACTGTTGACAAATAAACCGAATCCTACCCAGCATTGTTGTTGTCCTTCATGATCAAAGCGGCAGTATCCGGCAGACTTATTTTTATTCATTCATTACTTAGACCTAAAGAGGTATTTTTTTTTTACATATAAACGATCCCTTGCTAAAACAAAATGTAGCGGATTTCCAAGGCGCGTGTACAGGGATTTCAGCGGGGTTGGGGTTATAGACTGTGTTGAGTGAAGTAAATATGGGGCCATGGTCCCCCAGAAAATGCATTTCAATTTTTTTTAAGCTTGGGAAAGTAAGGGTTTCGACATCCGGCAGTATCCGGAATATTTTTTATTATTTAAGCATATAGAACAGAAAATCCAATTACGTTTAGTGCATATACGACGCCGCACTCCGCGTTGGTTTCACTACGCTGGATTATCCAGGTCGTAAACAAAGCCAGTATTTTGAAAATGGGACACTTTTGACGGGCTCCTACCGGTCTCGGTTTTCATTGGCTTATCATAAGTGTGGAATTCCCCAACAAGAGAAAACGTGAGATTTCGCAATTTTTGAACAAATTTAACGGTCTTGATTGAGGGGTCGTCTCACATCTCCAAAACATATTTATATCCATAGAGGTATGGTACAACGCCTTTTCAAGGATCGGTGGGTTGGGGGATTTGCCTTGAAATTTTGACAGTGGCCAGCTGTTGGCATACGCGTTACATGTAAGGGGGTGTTACTAATTACGTAACGCTCTAGGGGTAAAGGAAGAGGGTACTGTGTTCGATTTACGTAACATTTTTTAAGACTTATTTTTATTCATTACTTAGACCTAAAGAGGTATTTTTTTTTTTACATATAAACGATCCCTTGCTAAAACAATGTAGCGGATTTCCAAGGCGCGTGTACAGGGATTTCAGCGGGGTTGGGGTTATAGACACTGTTGAGTGAAGTAAATATGGGGCCATGGTCCCCCAGAAAATGCATTTCAATTTTTTTTTAAGCTTGGGAAAGTAAGGGTTTCGACATCCAATACCCTCCCCCTGCACATCCACCCGATTCCTCTAAGATTATGTCAAAATTACCAAATGTTAGACATCCAACAGTAGATGGAAGGAAGGATAGGATATGTTTTATTTAACGACGCACTCAACACATTTTATTTACGGTTGTATGGCGTCGGATGATTATTAAATCAATATGCTCTAACTTTGATTCCGTTAAACAACCCACTACTAACTTTACCCTTTCCAAACGAAAGAATATTTATTTGAATTTGTCGATTTTAACACGTAAAATTAAGAAGTGAAAACGTTCATGGTCTACTTTAGTATATTTTATTTTAAAAATATATACATGATTAATGTGTTACTAGTATACAAACTAAACTTTGAAAGTTCTACTAACACTTTATAAAATATTAATTCTGAAATAGGAAGGTACGATTGTCGATAATACGTTGTCAAGATCAAACAGGTTTTAACGAAAGACTCTAGTACCGTATCCTCAACCGAACGTTCTTCGTACAGCGCAAGATTTCTCTTAATTTTTTGAGACGAACCCTACAATTTGAAATCGGCACGCACGTGTTAACTGAAACCAACAACAGTCTTTTGTGCTTTGCCGAGCACAGGCGACGAATCGAGCGTATACTTTTGACGATCTCCGTTCATAGCGAACATACACGAGTTTTTTTAAAAGTGCATTTGAGCTTGTATTTCATATTTGTACATGTTCTAATATGGTAACCAGATAATGTAACTGTAAAGGAATTTAACCCAAATGCTACATAAATACATTTTCCAGGGATACACACAATTGTTTTATTTCAATCAGCCCAGTGGTAAAGCGCTCGTCTGATGCGCGGTCTGTCTGGGATCGATCCTCGTCGGTGGGCCCACTGGGCTATTTCTTGTTCCAACCAGTGTACCACGACTGGTATACCAAAGGCCGTGTTATGTGCTAGCTTGAGATCCCTTGCTACTAATCGAAAAATTTAGCGGGTTTCCTCTAGTCTTATGTCAAAATTACCAAATTTAATGTTTGACATCTAATAGCTGATGATTAATATACTCTTCAAAAAAAGAAACGCAAAAGGGTACAAATGGGTTATAACTCCGATTTTATGTTTCCTACCGGTTCATGCTTTGTGAATATAAGGTCATTGCATGTCCCAAACACATTCCCACGGTTACATTCGATAAAACGCAGCTACTGTACAATAAAGTTCCAAAATGTGAATATTCGCAAAAACGCAGCCACGTGCAAACCATGTCACCACTGCACGTGCGTTGTCTGCACGTGCAACATGAACACCGACAGTATAAAAGTGCAGGGTGTTCGCTTGCCTGGCCTCTGTATCTGGCCGACAGTTGACAATCCAGGACATGCCACGTCTCAGTGAACCGCAGAGAAACAATGCCATCGGCCGACTAGACGCAGGCGAATCCAGAACGGCCGTTGCCAGGGCATTCCATGTGTCCCCAAGCACCATTTCCAGACTGTGGGACCGTTACCAGCAACATGGATCAACACGTGACCTCCCTAGATCCGGTCGACCACGGGTCACTACCCCCGGGCAGGACCGCTACATCCGGGTACGCCACCTTCGGGAACGATTGACTACTGCCACCTCCACAGCCGCAGCAATACCAGGTTTGCGCATGATATCCGACCAGACCGTACGGAACCGCCTACGTGAGGTAGGAATTCGTGCCAGACGTCCAGTTCGAGATGTCATCTTAACACCACAACACCGTCGACTCCGATTGCAGTGGTGCCAGATTCATCGACAATGGCCTCAACTGCGATGGAGACAGGTGTGGTTCAGTGACGAGTCCCGATTTCTGCTCCGACGTCATGATGGAAGATGTCGCGTGTATAGGCGTCGTGGTGAACGTTATGCGGCAAACTGCGTGCAGGAAGTGGACAGATTCGGCGGGGGTAGTGTCATGGTGTGGGCAGCCATCTCACACACTGGCAGAACTGACCTGGTCCACGTGCAGGGCAACCTGAATGCACAGGGCTACATTGACCAGATCCTCCGGCCACACATCGTTCCAGTTATGGCCAACGCCAACGCAGTGTTCCAACATGACAACGCCAGGCCTCACACAGCACGTCTCACAACGGCTTTCCTACAGAACAACAACATTAATGTCCTTCCTTGGCCATCGATATCACCGGATTTGAACCCAATTGAGCATCTATGGGACGAGTTAGACCGACGCCTCCGACAGCGACAACCACAGCCCCAGACCCTGCCCGAGCTGGCAACAGCCTTGCAGGCCGAGTGGGCCACCATCCCCGGGGACGTCATCCGTACTCTGGTTGCTTCAATGGGCAGGCGGTGCCAGGCAGTTGTCAACACACGCGGAGGCCACACCCGGTATTGACTCCAGATGACCTTGACCTTGGTGGTGTGTCCTATCACTTACTCACAATGGACTAGAGTGAATTGTGAACAATCCTGCAACATTTGGTAATTATCGGACTCACCATTCAATAATTAAATCAATTCTCCAAATGTTACGACAATGTGGTTTTGCGTTTCTTCTTTTGAAGAGTATATATCAATGTGGTATCGTTAAACAAAAACAAACTTAAAAACCCGACTGTAGATCGACTCGACTACCGTGGTATTTCATATACTAATCATGGAGCACGGGGAGAAAAGAAAACCCAGTGGATCTCAGGGCCGTAGCAGCCCCCCCCCCCCCCCCCCGAAAAATTGTCCTCCGGCGTTGAAAAGTGAGAGGGACGCGTACCCCACCGATCCACGCCCATGGCCGATCGACAAAACGAGCATTAAGATTCCATCGGTTGCTATGCAATCGGTTACATGTATTCTCGTAGCTTTTCTCGTACGTAGCACTCGTATCGCGTGGTGTCGCCTTTAGATACTTTCCCGTAGAAATATTAAATATAAACAAACAAAATGTTTGTTTTGTTTAACGACGCCACTAGAGCACATTGATTTATTAATCATCGGGTATTGGATGTCAAATATTTGGTAATTTTGACAGTCTTAAAGAGAAAACCCGCTACATTTTTCCACTAGCAGTAAGGGATCTTTTATATGCACCATCCCACAGACAGGATATTACATCCACTGCCTTTGATATACCAGTTGCGGTGCACTGGCTGGAACGAGAAATAGCCCAATGGGTCCACCGACGGGGATCGATCCCACACCGACCGCGCGACAAGCGAGCGCTTTACCACTGGGCTACGTCCTGTCCCATATAAACGTAATGAGTTTCTTATTCATCTTTTTCGATATTATCTGTATACACATTGATTACAGTATTTTGTATCCATAGAATGGTCAGAAATACTTTCCAAGTATAAGTCTCATTGTCAAAAAATAGGTGGTGCTTAAAAAGGTATGGGACATTCAAGATTGACCATTTGTTTTAAAACTCACTCATGTATTTAATGTTAGCAGTGAACGGATTGTAACAGTAAAACAAGAAACAAATAATGGTGATTAACAGTTTATTTCCCAAAAGAAAATCGAGGTTGAAAACGACCAGACATGTCAACGAGGGTGCTTTTGGAGAAAAGTACGTACGTTACATTACGGCTGTGTCGATCAGTAACGAACAAACCTCCCAAGATTCATCAGGCGTCCGTGGATACGTCGAGGCATGTCCTTAACATAGCGTCCATTGAGAACACGATGTATCCAAAGGCTTCGAATGATAACGCATTGCCCCGTCCCCACCCCCACACCTCCCAACCCACACACACACACACACTGTTTGAAGACGTATTAATACTTCTTCTACTTCGTTCTTTGACATCCAAAAGCCGATGATTAATAAATCAATGTGCTTTAGTGGTGTCGTTAAACAAAATAAACTTTCTTTCTTTCTTCTTCGTTCACATTTGTGAAAATTGTCTCATACAGATATTCCGATGCGAGTGATGAATTGGACAGTTGTTTGCAGGTCCTCCCTGTATATTCAGAGCTTCTGATGTAGGTCTGTTCCATGCGGCCAGAAGAGGCTAACCTCCCGAGTTGTGCAGTGGACATTGTTGTGGGATATGTTCTGGTGTTTGCAGGCCTGTACCACATTGACAGTCGCTTGTGTGACATATATTAAGCTTGTGGAGATGGAAGTTTAGGCGGCAGTGGCCTGTGCGAAGCCTGAAGATTGTAGTGTAGCCTCGTCTTTCAAGTGTGTCCTATGGGTCGTGGTTTGTCACTCCATATTGTGTTTTCCATCTTTCCTTCTGCTTTCGCTTGATGATAGTCTTGATTTCTTGATAAGAGGTGGAGTCTGTTTCCTGAATCATCTTGCTTCCACATTTTTCTAGTGAATCTGCTTTTTCGTTTCCAGCAATGTTGCAGTGTGCTGGGATCCACTGCATTGATGTTGTTGTGGTTGCTGATAGCTATGACAGTAGGGTGTAGATTTTTCGTGATGTCTCTCCTGGAGACGGGAGCTTTTGGATTACTGAGCTGCAGTCGGTGAAGATTACTGCATGTGATGGTGGGAAGAGTTCTTGGCCGAGGATCTCTAGTGTTTCATGGACTGCTTTTGCTTCAGCTATAATGTTTGAAGAGAGTTAATACATTACTGGGCCCAATTTCACAAAACATCGTAAGCCTAGTTTTGCACGTAAACGTAAATCTACGACTCGACCACAATTCTTATTACTACTATAGTACAACAAATATAGTTTGAAATAGACATACTAGTATTTCATTTTCTTTTGTCCTTAAAATGCTACATTTTCCGCAATGTTATTTACTGCGTGAATTAATTGTCAAACATGTAAATGAATGACCGGTATAACTGCTAGTTGCAGGCGTAAACTTACAATGTTTTGTGAAATAGGTTCCTGGCCCCTCCGGTTATACACAAGACAAGACTTAATTTTATTCAGTTATTGGTGCCACAGGAAGGGGACGACGATCCGAAATTCATTGCTGAACGTAGCAGTGTGATCAGGCATACGCGTACGAGACAGGGAGGGGGGGGGGGGGGATGTCAACTACCTCCCTAGTGCTGATGCAAAACCTCAAATTCTGGCAAAAAGTATACAGATATTCGAGCAAAATGTGCTAACCTGAGATCTTTTTACCATGTAATTCTACCTCCAAAATTCGTTGTAATCCATGTAAAATGCAGTGATTCGTTGGCAACCCTACATAGCTGTTTGGTAGTAATGCTAAAATGAATAAATATTGTTATGCAGATTCGGGCATTTTTGTTCAATTCGAGCAAAAGCCAGTCTGTCCTCCCCACCCTACCCCTGCAAAAAATGGCTGTGGTCAGGACAGGTCATCTATAGGATTTAACGTGTACATTCGGAGCATGTTGTAGCGCCCGCCTGTCATTGACACAGATGTCGACTCTCGCCTGCACCTCCGTCCAGGACAGGAAATAGTCCTGTTCTTCTGTTTTAGTTGGCAGTGGCAACCCGGGCTCGGCGAGGTCAGGAATCTTCATCTTTGAAGACGAACACGTTGACGTGCATCTGAGCAAGGGATCTTTTATACGCACCATCCCACAGACAGGATAGCACATACCACGGCTTTTGGTGTACCAGTAGTGGTGCACTGGCTGGAGCGAGAAATGGTCAAATGAGCCCACCGACGGGGATCGATCCGAGACCGACCGCACATCAAGCGATCGCTTTACCACTGGGCTACGTCCCACCCCTAGGATAGTAGAGAGGTTTCACAACCACAGTAGTAATTTTGTTATGGACACCGATAGCTAATCATAAATAGCCGAATTTACAAAGCCTTCGTCACACTAACTGTACAGATCGTTTAGCACGTTTCGCAGATCGGCACGGTTAGTTATTCAGAGATGGGGGCATTCTCAGAAATGTTAATTAATTATTATTATTTAAATTATATATTTATTACGTATGGCAGAGAGTTTAATCATAATGAGCGGGAAGCAGATTGCAGTGACGTCACCATGGTCACCAACTACCCTCAAAGTGATGACCTATCCGTAACAGTAGGGGTGTGGCTGTGACACCCTCTCTTTATTTCGCAACACATACCATAACAAACTCGTCACCAAATCTGTCATGTGGATAGGCCCCGATTTCAATAAATACTCCATCCAGTCACCCGTGTTCAAACACCACCACGCCTATTTAGGGGGTCTTGATTTAAGCTGGACTCGTTTACAAACAACACCATCATCGTCATTTCATTTCAACTTATTTTCGTGCTTATATTCAATTAAGGTTCAAGCACGCTGCCCTGGGCACACACTTCAGCTGTCTGGGCTGTCTGTCCAGGACTGTGGTATATGGTTAAAGATCACACAAATATTGAGAGGAAACCCGCTGTCGCCACTTCATGGGCTACTCTTTCCGATTAGCAGCAAGTGGTCTTTCATATGCACCATCCCACAGACAGCCTTTGATATACCAGTCGTGGTGCACTGGCTGTAACGAGAAATGGCCCAATGGGCCAACTGACGGGGATCGATCCCAGACCGACCGCGCAGCAAGTGAGCGCTGTACCACTGAGCTACGTCCCGCTCCAACGGATATTTATTGGATATAATAAGGAAAATACTTCAAAATTAAATTAACGGTCGGGATCAATTATCTGGTTTATTGGTAGTTCCAATGTATATTAGATACCTGTGTATATATAGCCTATATACCAATATTGAAATGCATAAAATCGGATTAATTCTTGAAATTTAATAGAAAATAGTAATAAAACGCACAAACAAAATTAAAGGTTTTTTTTAACGACACAACTAGAGCACACTGATTTATTAATTATCGGCCATTGGATGTCAAACGTTTGTTCATTTTGAAATAGGTTTAGAGCGAAAAAAAGCAACATTTTCCCATTAATAACAATTAATTAAGGGATCTTTTATATGCACCATCCCAGACAGGATAGCACATACCACGGCCTTTGATATACCAGTCGTGGTGCACTGACTGGAACGAGAGATAGCCCACCGACGGGGATAGCTCATTAGCCGAGCGCTTTACCACTGGGCAACGTCCCGTCCACACAGACACAAACTTCAGGGAGCGAAGTTTATAGAGGGGTTGAGACATGATCTCTCGGGAAATGTATTCAAAAGAAAGAGAAAAAAAGAGGGTGGAATTGCTCGAGGGTGGGTGGAGGTGGAGCAGCTAGGTCGATCCCGAAAACGCGCAAGCACACTCATCAAAGGCTCTGACCAACCCTAACCTTAACCACTGAAAGGGGGTACGGGTCGAACTCATGTCCCGACTTCTCTTCTTTAGTATTTTATTCATTCTTGAGCAGTGTCTATAATTTTAAAAACATTTGCAACATTTAGTAGATTTGTCACAAGCTTTTGTGTTACTGTAGGCGAGGACTCGGGGGTTCGAATCCACTCTCACACCCCCAACCCCTCCCTCTGCTGAAGTAAATATTTCTATTTTTCGGGGAGCATAACTCGAACCCCTTATAAATTTCGGCCCCAACAGTGTGGCTATCCACACCCTGCTAAAATTCCTGCATACACGCCCGTGTCATATTACTACGGTGTCTTTTCTTTGATCTTTACCTCTGGTCGGTAGCCTCGTGTCAACAGTATATTTGAGTGGCTTCCCTTGTATCTAAGACAAGTTTTTTCAACCATTCAGAAACTCAGAAACCGGTCACATGGACAGCTCTGTCAGTATCCATGTTTATAGAGTAAACTAAAACAATTGTTATTGCTTGACAACCACCAGCCTAGCAATATATTTCATCTTTTTTAGGTTAGACAGCAACGTTAACCTATTTTACTTAGCTTGTTGACGTGGTAAGTACGCCGCCTAATATAATATTACAAAAAGTTTAATCGTATTTGACTGAAAAAGCCATATTATTTATAATAATAATATTAAAACTAGGTGAACCAGTTCAACCAGAAAGTAACCGCCATAGACGTCCTACTAAAAATTAGAACTGCGACAAGGCCTACGTGTATGTCTTTTCATGATTTTAACGCCTGCATCATTCTGTTTTAGTGTAGCTTATCAGATCATGACACTAAATATACAAAATAAGAAATATGTTAGTGATATGTTTGTTTTGAATTGAGAATTAATAATTGTAAATAAGATTAATAAGATTAAATTCTTAAAGAGTGTACAGGTGTATGGCGCACCAATTTATTATGTGATGTTATTTATAATTTAAAATATAATTTAATAGCATTAATTCATTGTAAATTAGTGTATTATTACAGTTGTATTATTATTATTAAAAATGTTTCATATATATATATATATAAATATTATAAAAAATATATTTTAAAAAACAACAATCTAGAAGAGATGACTGTTGTTTTATTGAAGGTCTGCATGTGTAAATATATAAATAATACACTCATCAAAACCCCCCACCAAACAACCCATTGCATCCGGAAAAAAAAAGAAGGGAAAAAAAGTGCCCAACCTTGAAAAAACTACCCCAAGACCAACCAGTGAAAAACACCAAATAAAACTCCTTATTCCCTCCCCCAACCCCACCCCTAAAAAAAAAGAGAGGGCAGTCCTTAGGCCAAACAAAAAAATAGGTGTGTTTCTGGTTGACCGACTGTCCCTAGTTTTATACACACACACACACACACACACCTGACCCTAATTTGTTTTCTCTTAAACTGAAAAAAAAAATCTAAAAAAACAACAACAACAATAAAGTGAAAAATAAAAGAGGACAACATCACCAAACAAGAGTATTTCCTTCCTTGCACATTGTTTACGTACTATTATACAATACATTTTGCACATGTAATTCCCTTCCGAAAAACATCGAGAAATTATGGAAAAGCTTTTGTAATAGAGTTCCTTCCCCTGATTAGCTACCACCGAACAGCTTGGTCGGTCACGGAAGTAACCGAATGTACGTACATAGCCTTGGTACAGGTTATTTCGATATTTTAAACATCTGTTTATGCCACAAATCCATATATATTATTTATAGATAATGTTATACAAGTACACACACATTAAGGAAGAAAGGGAAGGGAAAAAAAAAATACCTACCTTTTTGGGGGGATGCAATCAGAAACACACCTATTTTTTTGTTTGGCCTTATAATACTGTGGAGTTTTGATAATGTTAAAATATAGTAATATTCAGTGTTTACTTTTATTATAACAGTGTACATGTACCACTGTAGGTAATAATTTATTGTTTATTATTATACCAATGTATATATATCACTGTACATAGTAATATTCAGTGTTTATGATCATAACAATGTATATATGCCACAGTACACAGTAATATTTAGTGTTTATGATCATAACAATGTATATATATCACTGTACATAGTAATATTCAGTGTTTATGATCATAACAATGTATATATGCCACAGTACACAGTAATATTTAGTGTTTATTGTTATAACAATGTGTATACAGGGGTTAAAAAATCCCATCACCCGACACCCGTGTAAAGTGGAATTTCCATGCTGGGCAAGTAATTATGTTAACTGCATATGCCTGATGACAAGTGACTAATAGTCTAATGTAACACCTAAAACATTTTTAGAATTTTGTTACAAATCTTGCTAAAACCTTTGGAAAGAGTTCCGATCGTACGAGCATTTACATAGCTCTGAGGAGAGCTAACCATAACCTTAAATGCTGGAATGATCGGAACTCTTGCCAGTGTGTTGACACACCAAAACAATGTGTTGAAAAGTTTTATAACAACTTTAGAGTTATTCCCCTTCTACTATCGACTAAGATCAGTAATTTCCGCCACTGAACTTTTGACTGAATTCATACAAATAATCGGTTCAATGATCTTCAGAGAAATAGCGTTCAGTACACTTTACAGCTTATATAAAAAATAAAGTATACATGCCTTGTGTGTGCAATCATAATGTTTAATCCTTGCAAACATGGTAAATGAGTTGGATACAGTTTAAATTGTTATATTTAAATTAAATTAGACGTTAACGTAGTTCCGGAATCTGCTCTTTACAAATAAATGGGGACGTAAAGCAAGTTTATAATTTCTGAGTTCATTTGAACAGAGCATACATATTATGAACTGTATTCTTATAAAAGTTGCAAGACATTTTAGTTTAGATAATAAACCTTGTAGCAGAACATACTTAATCTTTTTTCAGTACTTTAGTAATTCAGTACAAATTTAAATCTACGTTCGTGTAGGTGAAGTTATTTTTCATTAGCCCTACGTCATAATCGTGATGGTGCGATGCCCTCTAAGCATACATGAATATATTCATTGTTTCTGCTTTATTAATAGTTTTTAACAAATAAATTATGCTCAATAAGTTAAAAATACAAGGCTGCAATTGATGTACACCCCCTCCCCGGCTGTTGTTTACCAAGCCTGCACTATTTAAAAACATTTCCAAAGTAAGAGCTTATGTTTACTTGAACCCAGCTACGATTGTTTGCGAGAGACTTTTCTCAGCTATGAACAGGATAAAAACACCTCAGAGAAGTGTTTTGGGCCAAACAAATTTAAATAATATACACACAATAATGACACATGGGCCAAAATCCCTCAATATTTTTGAACCAATGCCAGCCATAAAAGAATGGCTCACGAGTGGAAAGGGATCTCACAACATCCACGGCCATACAAGTGGTCACCTAGGCATACATCAACCCAATAATTATATTTAGATGAACAAGTGGACACTACCAAACAAATAACAAACTTTTAAATCAACAAATGGACACTATTTAAAAAAATAAAGTTTAAATCAACAAATAGAGAAGACAGTTGATACTACTGGACAGACATATACATTTAGTACTTCCTGGGTAAGTGTTGTAACCTATTGGTGTAACAGCAATTTGATTTGTTCCAAAATAAACGACAAACAGCTGTATGGTTCAGGACAATGGCATTTTATTCAACATCCTACATAAAGTATTTTTAAAACCCTGAAACAATCAAAATATTAAATTAAAATACAACAAGAATATTATACATGACATTACGATAAGAAATACATATATATGAAACATGACATTTCCTAGACTGTCATAAATAATTAAACATATGTATCGAATCACATTTTACTAATACATGGTTCCTATCAAACAATACATTCACAATACACATGACATGACACCATCTGTTATTCCTTTATATAATTATACAATCCATACTTTCCTAATACATTCACTACTAATGTTTAACACATTCATATACATTACAACGTCATAAAAATATACACGTATAACAACACAGTCATGTACATACCAAGTGTGTGTAACTAAGGTTGTAACACCTGGCCGGTAACGGACACATGCATTCAGAAATAGCGATCTAAATAAAATAATAAAACGCACTAAATATCGTACAAACACTATAATCCAAAGTCCATAATTATATTAATAGCAATAATAGTCATAGCATAAAATAAACTCTCTTCTGAGATAATACAAACAGTGCAAACATCTTACTCTCAGTTAACTATTACACCATAATTAATTTAACATTAAAACCCATTAGTATTTAGTGATAAGAAATCATACTATTAATTACATTACCATTTAGACATTAGAACTTAATTTAATATGCTTCATCTGTCATTTAATTACTTTAGACAAATATATTTGCAGAAGAGTTATTTTACGTATTAATACATTATATTATAATGTACCGACTTAATCCACAAACATTAATTTACATTTAGTACCTGCCTGTAAACAAATACACTAGATAAGAAACATGAATACTACAAATAACAAATACAAATAACTGACCTTAGAAATCCTCTAAGAATACGATATCACAGCAATAGTGACAATATCATTTCGGGCAACGGGCAACTCTTTTTACGTGCCCCTATCCACGAAGGTTCAGGCACACCCACCACGGATTTAGCCTCTGACTTCGCCAGTGACTAACTCCGGAGCAGGAGGGGGGAGGGGTTAAGTTTGAGGTGGGCGGAATTTGGAATAAAGCCATTTAGTAAGGTCAACGCGAGCGCGGACCAAATAGCAGACACTTCGTAAACTTGAAGTACACCGAGTGGGAGCCGTGCTCTGATTGGCTGAATTTCGATTCCTCAGTGAAGCCTGTATTTTACCTAAGTCTACAAAGAGTAACTGCATCCAAAACATGTCCGGACTCTAAAATTTAACCCAAATTAGTTAAGACTGCTCAGCCAAAAGGTTTTTAAGGTGATTTTGAGCAATTGAACGGGTGCCAAAATAAAATGCGTTAGACTACTTATAAAAAAATAAACATAAGAATTTTGAACTGCTTCCAAAACGTTTAAAGTCTAACTAGCCCAATAAAAGAGGTTGGTACTCACGGAGGTAAAGGTTGGTATCTAGGGGGTTCCGATGTAGTGGATGTCAAGGTGCGGGAGGAACTGCCGGTAATCGGAGTCTGCTAGCGACTTGGTGATTGGACGGTAATGCGGACCCGCGACGGTTTTTAGGACACGATGTAATGTCAGGTTGTCCATCTCCGGTAGTAGCAGACCTTGATTAAATCTTCCGTTCCGGCGGATGGTTACGCACACTGCGTTCTGTCCCTCCCGCATCTTGAGCCGGTGCACCGCGAATTCCCCCTCGTTGAGTCCGTCGGGTAGAGGTTGATATGACTGCTCCTTAGGGCGGCTAATCAGGTGGCGTACATCTGTGAGATTGGTCTTCACCAGCCGTTGGTAACGCTGTTGGAGACGGCCAGCCTGCAGTGACCACCATCCCTCTGGTTCTGTCTCCGGCTGCGGCGGTTTAGAGGGGCGAGTTGGCTTGGGTGGAGTTGAACTTGGGTGAGTGTTCGCCTTCCTCCTCTTCACAACTGGCTCCTTCCGGGCCTGCGCCTCAACGGGTGTCGTCGGTAGGGTCGGCGACACGTCCGGAAGCGCTTGAGTAGGAGTAGGTGCAGGAGGCCGATTGGGCGGGGTGACACAGATGGCTGTGTCAGGCTCGTCCAATTCGTCTTCTTCCAAGGGGACGGTAGCCGAGACAGCCGGGGCCGGAACCTCTTCTATCTGGGTCGTCTTCCTCTGGTGAGCGGTGTTCGGCGGTCTAACAGAAGGAGTCGCCGCCGGCGGTTTAGCCACCGGTTTTGACCCCCCCTGCGCCGCCGCTGGCACACGTCTCCTCTTCCTCCACCTTCCTTTCTTCTGAATCCAGTCTCCGTACACCAAGGTCACGGTTGCCCGTGACCCAGTGTACGAGACCCGGTATTCAAGCAGCATTCCATAAGTCTTCATCAGTCCCCCCAGGTGGGGGGGGCAGATCGAGAGAGCAAGGGCTAACGTCCGTCATCATCGCGAAAATAGATTGGAATGCAAGAATCGAAGTGCAAGAATCGAAGTGAGTATCATTTCCACACTGAGAACAAGAGCTCTCAGTATTTATGCTGAAGATTATATAACTAGAAGCTGGACAGAAACACCAAGACAGAATACCAGCTTACAGTAGACCCAAGCTTGAAAGTTTAGAACAAAGGACAGACACAGTGCAAGAATGCAAGTGCTATTGTTAGGTTTTTGTGCAAGATTCATGCTGTGTTTTTAATCAACATATCACCAGTTAACAAGCTGACTGAAATAAGAGCACCTGGAATAAAGAAGCTGTATTAAAAGTAAATGATTAAATTAAAGGAGCACTATCCTTTTCAGAATTACCTGAAAGAGACATTGGATTAATTAGGTATAGTAAACATTAAAACTTAACATACAATGACTACCTGTAAATAACAATAATTTAATTAGTTACAGAAAACATTACAAATATTATAAAATACTATTATATACAGATAAAACTCGATATAGCCACATTGGCAAAATTCTTTATTTGTGCAATTAAACCAATTACTTTCAAAATTATTACACTATTAAGTACAGTATTAAATTAAACCGGAGTAACACAACTGGTTATCTTAAGAAGTATGGGCAAGTGGAAAAATATATAGGGCAAGTGAATATCTGATTGGCACTTGCCCTGTGGCAAGTAATTTTGTTGAAATTTTTTGAACCCCTGTGTATATATGCCACTGTACATAGTAGTAGTTTGTGTTTATTCTTATTATAACAACCACTGCTGTTGCTAGCATAATAACAATGTTAATTTGCCTTACATTCAAAAGGATAAAATCTAAACGTAACTTTAAATGTTAAAATAGGAAACTATGTGATTAAAGCTGTCGTCTGGGTTATTTATTTATTTATTTATTGTTTATTCTTTTAGAATGGATCATCCACATTAAATTTTGTCTCTTCCCTTTCCCTTTTTTAACTTCTTTGTACAGTGAAACCTGTCTAAACCGGACCCTGAACAAACCAAATAATTCCTGTCAAAACCAGCCAGGTTTCACAGTCCCAAATGTCTAACTTCTAAATCACGACCTTGTAAACAGTGGATTCTGTCTAAAGCAGATGATCCTGTTTAAAAAGGTTTCACTCTCGTAGGAAGGGCAGCTGACCATATCTGCTGGTGGCAAAAACAGTTTATTAAGACTGTAGTGGTTTTTGTATTTTGTATTAGGAATTGTTTTTGTTTTTTTAAATAAAAACTGCAGCTTTGTAGTACAACTTACAAAGTAAGCCTAAATGTAGAAATAGTGTTTATTTTAGATGATTAATATTTTTCGAATGTTGTTCTTAAAGAGTTTTTTTTAAGTAGGGGTGAGGCTTTAATATATGTGTTCCTTCATATTTTAAAATTACATTTATTTAATTTTTGTATTATTACTATTATTGTTATTACTATTATATTATCATTATTATTATTTCAGATCTTATCTCACCAGAAACATGGCTTGCAAGTGTGAAGTGACACAGTCCACATGGCAGCCGACTCGCCCTCGGGGGCCGATAGCTGCCATGTACGCCAGTCCTGGACCTCAATACCAGCTTCCCGGACTGGTAGGTGGTAACTTTCACGATCCCAGGAGTGTACACAACAAGCGGCCCATCTACTCATTTGGCATCCGACACGGGAAGTTCAGCGATGACAGCAGTCCAGGCCCCGCGTACTACCCCGACTCGAAAATGTACCGCGATGGAAAGGACGGCACTCCTCACTATTCACTGCATAGCCGTCACAGAGATTTCACCATGGCTAAGACTCCAGGCCCAGGAGCGTACCGCCCCGAGGAAGCAGGACCCACAGCTGCCAAGTCCGCACCTAAGTATTCTTTCGGAAGTCGACACCGCAGTCGAGGAACTGATCAAACACCAGGTAAAACTAATACCAGGTGCAAATTACATGAAACATTTTTTTTTAAGTTTGCTTTCCTTTAACAGCACTATACTGGAGCACATACCACTTGTCTCCCTCACCCCACTTGACCATTTTTTTTTTTTTTTTTTTTTTTCTTCTGCTCTGTTAGAATAAAAATATGGCTTTTGCACCGCACTAGAGACAGTGTCCTCTTCACTAGAGATTGTGTCCACCCTTCCAGATATCATTCTTACTAGTCAGGTCTGTCATGTCAAATTGGGGCTGTTTGGGGACGGGCTGGACAAAAGTGCCATTTTTTTCACCAGAGATCCACACTGGTATGTAGATTACAAAAATTATCAAGAACCAGATTTACCTAATATACGGGACTGTCACAGGATGATCGATCACCCCCAACTGACTTGGATTCTTTCCTATCCCCACCCTTGACCCAGGACTGGTACATCAAAGTGCTGTAGTATTAAAGGGAAGTGCATATAAAAGATGCCTTGTTGTTGTTTCAGTGAGAGTAACCTGTATGGGGGAAGCTGGTTTTCTCTGTTTGCTAAAATGTCCACCTGCTTCCACCCCTTTAAACTTTATGATTAGATTTAGGGTTAGGGTGAGGTTCCCTCTTTATATAAGTACGATGGAGTGGGGTGGGGTTTGATGGATATCTTTCCGATTTTGTGAGAAACAAGATATCATTCTGGATTTTCTTGAATGATTATTCTCAACTTATTTTAATCCCCATTAGACATCCTTTCACTCTGGGGTATCATTAACCAAATATTTCTTTCTCATCTTTTTCAATGCAGGAACTAGCAAAAAATAAATTAAATAAATGAGTAAAATGGGGCTAATATAATATACAGTCTTTTCCACCTAGACAATAAGGGCACTTTTACACTAAATAGGGATTTTGAAATACTTCTTTGAGGGTGGGGAAGCTAAAGAGGTTACTTGCTTCTTTTCAGCTAGGTATAGCCATGCTTTCATATACAGTGAAACATCTCAAAACAGGACCCTCTGTAAACCAGAATTCTCTGATAACCAGACATTTTTCATGGTCCCCCTTTATAAATATTGGTACAGAACAGAACCTCTCAAAACCACATATCCCTTAAAACGGGACTTCTTTACATAGTCCAGAAGGTGTCCTGTTCAGATGGATTTCATTGCATTTACAATTATACACCTATAAATTGTATTAATTCTATGATTTGTATTAACTTATGCATTTTAAATCTTTGTTTGTTTTCTATCAATAGTAGTATTATTTAGTAGTAAGATTACAATATCAAGTATTCTTATTTCAGGTCCAAATGTGTACAATCTACCACCAATGCTTGGAAAGACTGCACAGGGTGGGAAGAAGCAAGCTCCCATATTTTCATTAACTGGTCGAAGCAAGATTGGCAGCTTCCACGAAGACATGCAAAAGGTTTGTTTTAAAACGTTTATTAGCTGTATTACGGTACTTCTTCACTGGTAGGATCAGGATGTGACTCTCTGCTAGAATGTGCACCCGAGGTGTGATAGGTTGTAGGCGTGATCACCTTTGGTGGTGTGGGATTTAGCTCAGTCAGTGGAGCACTTGCCTGAGGTGCTTGGGTCATAGGATCAAACCTTCTGAGTGGACCATGGGTAAGTGTATGCAGAGAAACGTGTCCAAAGTGGATCACACTCTGTAGACCTAATATTTATCTGTTTTAGACAGGATTCCGTGTTCACAGGGTTGCGTGTTTACAGGATTCCGTGTTTACAGGGTTGCATGTTTACAGGATTCCGTGTTTACAGGGTTGCGTGTTTACAGGATTCCATGTTTACAGGGTTGCGTGTTTACAGGATTCCGTGTTTACAGGATTCCGTGTTTACAGGGTTGCATGTTTACAGGGTTGCGTGTTTACAGGATTCCGTGTTTACAGGGTTGCATGTTTACAGGATTCCATGTTTACAAGGTTGCGTGTTTACAGGATTCCGTGTTTACAGGGTTGCGTGTTTACAGGATTCCATGTTTACAGGGTTGCATGTTAGAATTTAGAAAACTGAGGACCATAAAACTTTGGTCAGTTTTGACAGGATTCTGGTTTGTTCAGGGACCAGTTTACACAGGTTTCACTGTATAGTTAAAATGGTTTGCTGCTAAAGGAAAAGATGTAGTTTTGTTTTCTTCTGAAGACCCAATGTCAGAATTGTCAAATGTTTGACATCCAATGGCTGAGTATTATTTATTTATTATGTGCTCTAGTGGTGTCATTGAACTAGATTACCCTTGACGCTCACATAGGGTTTCCCTTGTGTTAAACAATGTTTCATGATTGGTATATAAGGACTATTCCTTTTTGTTATGTAGAGTTTTTTTCTAATTCAATGCACCGCTATGTTCATTGGGGGTATGTAAACCATACACATCAAATGATATGTATGCCAATCATGTCTGTAGCAGGCCCATATGCAGGATTTTTAATGGGTGCAAATTCCTCATGATGGGACCAACAATGGCAATTTTTTTTTTTTAAATGTTTATGTAAACTAAATTTGATAGAAAAAAGGTGGACCGTAGGTTATTTTTTTTGGGGGGGGAGGAGGGGGGAGAGGAGGTGTATGCACCCATCACAGCCGCCCCCTGCATACTGGCCTATGTAGTGCATAATAAAGCCCTTGCTACTAATATGTAAGAGAAACCTGTGTTGCTGAAGCAGGTTTCCTCTACCTTTGTAAACCTTCGATACAAACCATCCCCAGAGGTGAAAACGAATTACACTCTACCTTCACCTCTCATTACAAAATACATATGATTTCATGCAAGTGAACTGAATACTAGCACATTTTTCTTGTAGTTACTAAATCATTCTCACTAAATCTACCAGAGTTATCTCCCTTATTGTTATTGTTTACTCTTTTATTAAACATTACCTATGTGTTGTTATAGTGTATGTTACTGATAAATTTATGTACATTTTAAGCCACCCACCCATAGGTTCATATTTCAACATTCTCTTTTAAATAGCTTACCTGTATGCCCTACACACAGAAGCTTATGTCCCCTCTCTATTTTAGATATTATTATTATAAGTCTGTTTAATTATTTTGATGTATATTATTTTTCAGACTCCTGGACCTGCCAACTACAGCGTGTGTAATCCCAACCTGTATCGTGAGAAGAAACCCCAGTACAGTCTTACCTCAAGAAACCCCATGCCGTCAGACACCACCACAAAACCAGGCCCAGGCGCCCACTCACCAGAAAAAGTAAGCAGACAACGTCTGGACTTATTACAACACAATGTCATGCATTAATTCTGTCAGTTCGTTTATTTAGTTGTGGTATGTGCTGTCCTGTTATGGGTATTTTGACTATGAAACCCTACTTGCTCTTTTATGCCTATGTGCAATTGTTAGTTTTCTCTAGTTCCATTGATTCAGTTGTGGTATGTGCTGTCCTGTTATGGGTATTTTGACTATAAAACCCTTCTTGCTCTTTTATGCCTATGTGCAATTGTTAGTTTCTCTAGTTCAATTGATTCACAGTTGTGGTATGTGCTGTCCTGTTATGGGTATTTTGACTATGAAACCCTACTTGCTCTTTTATGCCTATGTGCAATTGTTAGTTTTCTCTAGTTCCAATGATTCAGTTGTGGTATGTGCTGTCCTGTTATGGGTATTTTGACTATGAAACCCTACTTGCTCTTTTATGCCTATGTGCAATTGTTAGTTTTCTCTAGTTCCATTGATTCACAGTTGTGGTATGTGCTGTCCTGTTATGGGTATTTTGACTATAAAATCCTTCTTGCTCTTTTATGCCTATGTGCAATTGTTAGTTTCTCTAGTTCCATTGATTTACAGTTGTGGCATGTGCTGTCCTGTTACGGGGATTTTGACTGAAACCCTACTTGCTGTAGGGCCTATGGTCTTTGTGCAAGTGTTAGTTTTGTCTAGTTCCATGTGACATATATTTGGTATCATATGCATGACAATGTAAATGATTTCCCACATTTAAAAATGAGTTTAGTAGACTTGCAGAAGCAAAATGCCTGATTATAGGTTGGAAAGAACACTATTGTTGATCACCCACTGTATTTATAAACCATTTATCAGTTTCAGAGACAGATCCAAGGGGGGACTAGGGGACCCACCCCCTAAAAATATTCAAGTGTCCCTTTTTTACCCACTTTAGCTCCTCTTGTTAGCAGAACCTTTTTGATACTGATTTGTCCAGCATTCGTTTGTCCATCCATATGCCCGCCCACCCAGCCATCCGTCCATCCATCCCTCTGTCAGCTTTTCCATTGAAGTCTGTCTTCTCATACAGTTTTGATTGAAGTGTTCTGAAACTTGGTACAATGATCCTCTAAACTAATGGAGAAATATTCAGGAAATTTCGAATTTTTATTGATTGTTTTTAAAATTTAAATTGAAAGCTTAAAAGTCTTATCTTCTAAAGTTTTGATTGGATAGTTCTGAAACCAAGTGTAAGTATTCTCAGGGACAGTCTTCACAAACTAATAGTTATATTTTGGACATTTAGAATTTTAGAATTTTTTATTAAATTAAAAACATTAAATAGAAATTTAACATTAAAAATTTCAATTTCTATCTTCTCCTATGGTTTTGATTGGATGGTTCAGAAACTTATTAAAAGTATTTTCAGGGGCAGTCTTCACAAACTAATAGAGAGCTACATGTTTATTGGAATTTTATAATTATTATAAACAAAACATTTTTAAATTTAAATATATTTTTATATAAAAAAAAAATTAAATAGCATTTTATAATTTTTATACATTTTTTAAAATTTAAATAGAATTTTATAATTTTCATAAATATTAAAAAATTTATATAGAAATTTAACTGAGGTGGTCATTACAAATTAATTATCTACTGCTGACAAAATTGAAAATTAAATAGTGTAGCTCTGATGCCCTTTTGACGAGTTGGTTTATTTGTCTTTTTCCCCATTAGTCCACCTACACACACACACACACACACCAAAAATATTTCCTAGATCTACCCTTCAGTTTCTCTAAAATGTGACTGCATTTTAAATGAGGTTTTTTTTAACATATAATGGCAACCAAGCGTCTTCAACTCCCCATCCAGCCTCAGATCTTCAGAGATTCTGGGTGGGGTTCCTGACTGATATTTTGGCATGCATCTAACTGGCAAATAATTTCTGGAAAATGTCTCTGGTTTCAAGCAATTTCTACTAGATCACTTCTGAAAGGATACAAAATATATATGTTTATAGTTGGTATTTATTAAAAGCCATAATATTTCAAGCAAGCTCTCTTCTCTCCCAATTTACACCATATTTACAGCTCCCTAACTTCCCACTTCATTTCCGTTTTCCTTGTCACCATCATCCTTTAAGGAAAAACATTATTGCCCATATGGGAAAAGGGAAGTGGGGAAAGAAAAATGATCTTTCCCTAGGGAAAAATAAAAAACCTTTTTTTCCCCTAGATACATTTTGATGTCATAAAGAGTGCTTCATTATAGGCAGTTAATTGTGTGTAAGAATAGTTTCCTTGGTGGACGTCATGCCAACCACTAACTTATGTCATCAGTGATACGTATGTCACAGCTGTGATGCAACGCTTTCTCGTGTTTTAAACTTGCAAACTTATTTACAACAACAGTATCGTTCGAAAATCTTCCATAAAATGATAAATATTGAAAATGGGTAATAAAAAGAATACCCAACTTGATATTCGGCAATACCGTTTATCTTGCACTCGTGAATTGATGTTGTCTTTCCCTTGCCAAACGGTATTGCCTCATAGCTCATTGAGTATTCTCTAATGCACTTTGTTTTATTTTAAAAATGGTTCACCAAAACATTTTTAATGATCTAGCATAATATATACATGTATATTGTCTGTCTAAACCGGCATTTGTGTAACACTTTCAAGGTCTTGACCAGTGACAACAGTTTGGCTGACATCTCTCTAATCCAGCTATCTGTGTACACTGGCTCATGTTGTCAGTACATCTTGAATCTGGTTTAGACAAAGTCCAGTGTACTATTAATCATCATAATATTTTTCTCATGACTTTCCTGATTTCTCCAGTTCTCATTTCATCCTGATCCCATCCCCAAGCAAAAAACCCCAAAACATTTGTTGTGGTCTTGGGATTCAGTCTCAAGGAACATCTGTGAAGCAAACCCACAAACCATTTCACGTGGTACGCAGGGTGAGATAGAGGGAGGGACGCTCCAAAGTATGATTTAATTTTTAAATTCACTATTTTCAGGTTCGTTTCAACCGAAGATCAGCCCCGGCATTCACTTTCGGTGTCAAACATTCCCCATATATGTGTCCGCTTATTGCTGACCCTGCAGACTAAAACAAACGACTGAGGAGCATACGGTTTTAGGTATAGACAATCTCTATTACATTACACAGGTGTATCTTGTTGTCTAATCAATGTCTTCTTTTATCCAGGTGTGCATGGATAAGCGATGCGATCCAGCCTTCAGTTTCGGAGTGCGACACTCGGCTTATGTTGCTCCCCTCATCGTTGATCCTATCGACTAAACACACACAATATGTTTTTACATATCTTAGGTATCAAATTTGATATACTGGACGCATTAACGCATGAGTTATTAATACATTTTCTTCCGTTCCTGCTTGTTCAGATATAGTGAGCATGGTTAACCCATGTTTGAGATGCTGTGTAGCTTTTATTAGTTTTGTCTTATGTTCAGTGTTCACACTTTATATATAAAAAAGAGGCTTCAGTGTGCTTTTAGCCAGTCAGTTGAGTGCTCGCTTGAGGTGCTTGAGTCACAGGATTGAACCACCTCGGTGGATCATTCAGCTGATCGGGTTTTTTTCCGTTCCAACCAGTGCACCACAACTTGTCAAAGGCCATGGTATGTGCTTTTCTGTCTGTGGGAAATTGCATATTTAAAAAATCCCTTGCTGCTAATGTAAAAATGTAGCAGGTTTCCTCTCTAAGAAGATTGTTCAAAATTACCAAATGTTTAACATCCAATAGCCGATGATTAATAAATCAATGTGCTCTAGTGGTGTCATTAAACAAAACGAACAAAGTTTATAAAAAAATTGAGAAAATGTTCGTAAATAAATATTCAAAATCAGTATTCCTGCTTCAAATAGTCTTGAAATTTAGATTGCTTCAAATTTATTTTGTGAAACTAAATGTGCTATGCTTTATAACAAAATGTTTAAAGCATACATGAGGCCACTACTACCATGCTCATTGTGATAGTGTTGTGTATGTGTGTGTTTGTGTGTATTAACTAGCTAAACCTATTCGTATACTACCACTGCCTATAGGTATATAGTATCAGCATGTATTTTACTACTGTCCAGAATATACAGGGAAACAAATATAGTGTTCGTATGTTTAGCTTTTTTTCCTTTGCAGACTGCTTTGGCAAACACTAGGCTTAATTAAAGAGTTTTACCTGGTTGTGGGAATGGTCATTGAAACCCTGTAGTTTTTGGCCTGGACAGACATACAACCTGTATAGCTTAGTCAGAGGTCATACCTTAGATGTAAGCATGAAAGTAAGTTGTGTATGTTAACATCCTCACCTGTATGCATGATAAAAACATTTTGTCTTGTTGTTTGTCTGATGTGTGGTGTACTATGTATACTGGCATCCAAAAGAAACTTTACAAGGCTTGTAATTATGTTATAGAAAACCAACAAACGGTACGGTGGGTTATGAAGGTATCTTGAAATTCAACATCTAAACCTCACAATGCACTTCATGATACATGCAAAGTGTAAGGTGGTTTTTAAATTTGTTCTTTTTGATTAGCAACAATATTTATTAAGTTATTCAAATTTTATGTATGTACAGTTTCTTTTGGACGTCAGTATATGTTGAATTATGAAGATTCATTGCAAGGCATTATATTTCATACGAAAATCATTGTTCTATCCAAGTGTTAGTTTAACTTTAAAATCACCTGAACCACCAAACATTTACATGGTAAAGTTGATACGTTCTATTAATGTTTCAAACAGTTCTAAACAAATTTTTTTTTTAAACATTTGATGCATACATGAGCGCCCAGTTGTTCAAAGCATAGTTAAATTAATTCTTGGCTGTTCTAAATAAAGCTTCAACAATATGTTTTCATTTATTATTTGTACTGATTCAGTCCTTGGTTATGAAAGTTTAGGTTAACCACTGGTTTAAGTTAACAAACATTTGAACAACTGGCTCCAATAGTTAAATAGAAAAATACTATCTTATTGAAAAATGTGTTAATTTAAAATGCTTTTGGAACATCAAAAAATCAGTTAATTTAATATGCTTTTGGAACATCAAAAAATCAGTTAATTTAAAATGCTTTTGGAACATCAAAAAATCTGTTAATTTAATATGCTTTTGGAACATCAAAAAATCTGTTAATTTAAAATGCTTATGGAACATCAAAAAATAACTTATTGTAAAATGCTTTTGGAATGTAAAACATCACTTAATTTAAAATGTTTTTGGAACAACGTGGTACAGAACTGATGTACAGGTGTGTTAGGATTATACAACAACGGTCAAGCAAAAATAATTCAGGTAACCAAATCATTGGATATCAAGATAAAAATCAGACAAACACAACACTTACCGTACCTCAGATTTTGAAATATTGTGCCCTGCATTGTTAACTTGTTATAATGTTGTATTTTTACAATTTGAGGAGATTAAAGGTAGAGCTGTTGACCTGATGAATGTCACAACAAAATATTGCCTGAAAATTTACCTTTTTATTTGTCCCTAAAAGTTCTTTATTCAACCAGTATATGATAGCATATATATCCCACTTGTTATTGATATTTTGGTGTATAATTGAATTATAACAAAGCAGCTATATATTAGACAAGATAATTGAGTTAATTTTGACTTAATGCTGTCTGTTTAAAACATTTGCAAAACTACTTTTGTAGTAAGAGTAACATACATGTCTATAGTGTATATTTCAACATATTCCGTGCAGATCTTCTTTATTCAGTAGGTTAACTGTCATGTCACTGCCATTAAATGATTTAAATATATACTTTAACTTTTCAACAGTAATTGAGACCATCAGTTTGTGTGTTACCTCAGCATTTGCATATTAATTACTATTGTCTACAATACAGTGAAGTACTCTTATAACGAACAGGAAGGGACTATGATAATTAGTTCGTTATAGCAGTGGTTCATTGTACATATTTCAGAAGTTGGTTAGTAATGTATAGGGAGATAAAACTGGACTTTACTATCAGTTCGTTCTATGCAGTACATCATTTTAAGCATGTTCGTTATGAGTGTACTTTACTGTACATATCCTAGGAAATGGAAATGGAATGCATTTTTTTTAAATCTGTATCGTAGATTTCACAGACCTCGCCATTTAAGAAGAGCTATCATTATCGCTCCCCATCACTCTCCTAAGACTATTTCAAGGAGAGTAATTTTTAGCTCCCCGTAGCATATGGATTTATATGGTATCAGTATGGGAATATCTTAAATAATTCCCCATAATCTAAGTTAGGGGAGAAATTAAATCAATCACCTTTTTAAAAAAAACGTCACGGTCTGATGTCAGAATTTTCTATTATAGTATCAAGTTACATTTTAGGTATTTTCAGATTGCATATGTATTGCACAGGAGAGCGGTAACTGAAAGCGGCAGATGGAAAGCATATAAATCATGCAGGTTTTTTTGTAATTAGGCCGTGAAAAATCGTATAGATATATAAATATATATTTTTTGTCTTGTGGATATTTTATTAATTATTAACTACATGGGGCACATTAAATTGGGGGGGGGGGGGGTGCACCCAACATCTTCCCGCTGGATCTGCACCTGTATATGCACTCATTCACATACTTATACATACTATATATACCATGTATCAACAACAAAAATGAATTTCTAATATTAAACGAGGCTAAAATATTAATTTTGCTGGTCAGTCATTCATGAAAAATCGCTTGAATTCTGTCCCACATGGTTTACTGCTTTCCCACTGGGCCGTTCCACGCTCAGTGTAATTGGATGTATTGAAAACAACAGGTTCTATTACCACTCTCCAGTGTAATTAGCCCTTTATACTATAAGACTCCATCATGTCATTATTTAAATAACAAAATATCAATCTAAAACTGTTGTCTGATGACCTCAGATCACCAGTTCGCATAAATATGACATCATGTATTACCACAGCCGTCATACTCCTTAGTGTTAAATTAATAGAAATTTCTTTCATAGCTTTGTTTCATGGGATAGCTTTGTCATATATACACATAAGGATGAGAGAATACATGTATTACATACATGTACATATTCATTTCATGGTTTGTCTTCAGATTCACTATTTTTATCGTTTATGTCACTTTAAAGGTAAGTCGATCTTCCCCTATATAATGGTACCGACCTTAGTTACTGAACAATGTAAAATATTTTCGGCTATTACAGTTTTTTAGCTGTTAAATTATAGACATTACTTGCAGATTTTTATTTAAATTATTTCATCAATGTTTTTTTAGTTGTTCTGGTGGTAATAGTGGAGAGGTTTTGCAAGCACACCATTAGTGTTATAAATACTTATTAATGGGTCAAATGTACAATGCCTGTTTATGTCTTTCACACATGTATCTACATACATTTACAAATGCGTTTAATTTTTTAAAAAAGGCTTTGTACATTTGGTCCAATACTTTTTCTTAAACTTATTTTGTTGCTTATATCCAATTAAGGTTCAATTACGCTTTCCTGGGCACACACACACCTCTGCTATCTGGGCTTTCTGTCCAGGACAGTAGGTTACTTGTTAGTTGGTTAGTGAGAAAGAATAGGGTGTAGTGGCCTTACACCTACCCACTGAGCCTTTGAGAACTCACTCTGGGTTAGAGCCGGTACCGGGCTGCGAACCCTGTACCTACCAGCCCGTAGTCTGATGGCTTAACCACTACACCACCGAGGCCGGTTTTGGTCCAATATGGTTCAGTAACAGTACTAACAGTTTAGCTCATTTGGCAGATCGGCACGGTTAATGACTTAAAGATGGTGGCATTCTTAGAAGTGTTATTTATTTATTTTTATTGTTTAGGTAAATTATATATTAGCCTTGAAATTTATTACATGGAGCAGGCCTTTTAATCATAAAGAGGAGGAAGCAAATTAGTCTGACGTAACCAACTACACTCAGAGTGGTGACCTATTGCTATCCATAACAATAGTGGTTGCAAAACCTCTCTAATAGCTCCAAATACATTTTAGAAACAAAATATTCTATTATTGAACCCTAACGCTGGTTTCTGATTTACTTTGTGGTGGTGTGGTGCTTCTTGGTTTTTCTGTTTTATAAGATTTACACACACTTTAATTAGTTTCACAGATTGGTGAATGTCCAATACTTACAAGGTTTCTGTAATGATCAGAATGTTTTACCATATTATATAGGATTTAATTAACATGTTTGTCTGATTTGTTTTGTATTTTTCAGGAAGGACCAAGAGACTTTCAAGTTGAGACATATTTGCAGCCTTCGAAGTGTCCACGGTTGCCTTTGCCCATTTGTCAAAATTGTAGTATATGCACAGTGGTGTCATTGCTAGTAGCAATGGGACTCAGTTTGTTGTATTTAACTATTTCACAGCATTATAAATAACAATGACTTTATTTATATAGAATTTATTTATGATCATTTTCGGAGCACATGTCTTGTTTCTATAACAATGTTATAAATATATCATTAATCCAGACTAATGTAATTTAATTGACATTTCCAAAGCTTTAGCTAAAACATTTTCTACAATAATTATGTGCTTAGCTGTAAAAAGTGTATAAGTTGATGTTATCATACAGTATTATTAGTTACAAATAACTTTGGTTGAAATTATATAAATGAGTTCATTGAAGATAATATACAAATTGAACTTGTTTTAGTAAAATACTAAAATAATGTCGTAAATTTCATGTTTAACTAATCAAACTGTATTTTCAGTAAGAAATGATTTATGATAATGTACAAAAACAAACCTGTGTGTTATGAAACTGTTAAAATAATATAAATTGTTTTCTAAAGTAAAGATATAGCTCAATCAGGTTGTTAACTAGTGAAGCATTATATCCAATAATTAAAAACATATACCGGTATACTCTTAGTACTCCTGAATATTTATTAAAGGTTATTATAAAAATCAGGGCTTTTAAGACATTACAGTATTATACCTTTTTGGGTTTTTCTTTCGTCCTTTTCTTTTTTCTTTTTTTTGATATGTTAGGCACAGATAGTAGTTTTTTTGATATGTTAGGCACAGATAGTAGTTTTTTTGATATGTTAGGCACAGATAGTAGTTTTTCTGTGGTGTAAGGATTTCTGCTGTTATTATTCCGTCCAGATGGATGTGTTATCCATTAATCATACCAGTATAATACCAGTCAGTATATTATTGAGATGATCAGTATTGCAGAAAACAGTATTTACTTCTAACTCGCAGCATGCTGCACCCATACTGCTCAAATACTGTATTCGGTGTAATAAACGCTCTTATTAAAAACACCATATTATTCAGATAGTGGATAGTAAATGATTGTATATATCTCTAATAAGCACAGTTATTCTTGAAAAACTGAATAAAAATTTATTACAGACATTTCTAATCTGTAATGAGTTACTTGTGGTGTCACATAACTGTTTTTGACTGCAAGACTGTTTTAGTGTAAATATGCTTGCATTAATGGAGTTGATTAAAAACACTAATATATTTGTATATTAATAGAAAAAGGAATTTTGTTTTATGATGAAGTTTTGCTGTCATTTTTATGCACCTATTTTATTTTTCTAAAGTTAGTAGTTTATTTTAAATTACACTAACGTCAAAATTCATGTTAATTTTTTTTAAATGACCTTTTTAATAGCATATTATGTCAGCCTACTTTTTACACTGAATACAGTATTGTATTTTTTAATTCACCCTTGTGACTATATGTATGTTGAAAATACGTTACTTGTTGTGTTTGTATATTTGTCATAATGACATCCAATGCAGGTTGCCTGAATTTCATCTCTATGTTCAGTAACAGGATTTAACTACATGTATGTATTATTAAAATGGTTTCAAATTGTCAAGTTATAGCATAACCAGCAAAGTTTGTGGAGGGTGTGGGTTTTTTTCGTAAAGATGAATTGAAGAATTTTTAATGGTGTTTCGGTAACCACCACTCGCCCCCAAAAATTCACCTGTTAAAGGTTATGACCATAGGATTCTTAAATGGTATCCAAAATGGTAGACGCTGCCAGTGTTAGGCTACGATTAAATAGCTTAATAAACTGGCCGAACTTACCACTGGTTATGGTTGTTATTACCAAAGTCACAACTAGATATTTTATGACATGAAAACTGCAGCTGTAAAAGTTGATCAAAACCGTCATAAAGATATATTGGACATAAAACTTGACATGGAAACCATTTTAGTATTTGTGATGGCTTTCTGTACATGTAAGTTGTAAAGTTTAGTACAGCATGTAAAGTGAAGATGTTGATGATTAAAAAAGGCCCTGTTTTAGATAGCTGTATATATGACATAAGTTCTACAGTGAAACCCCTTTAAACCGGACACCCATGGAAGCAAGTAAAGATGACAGTTTTAATGGGTATCCGCTTTAGAGATGTTATGTTCTGTTCTGATATTTTAAAACGGGACTGTAAAAAAAAACGTCCAGTTTTCAGGGAATTTCTGTTTACAGAGGTTTTACTGTAGTTTCATTGTGACAAATTGACAGACAAATCTTAATTTGTATTGTTCAGTCCCCTCCCCCAACATATTTTACATGTGCTTTTTACTATTGTTGGATACATACATATATATTTTTATGACAGCTAATGTCAAATATTTTGCTAACATTCCATACGCATTATGTAACTATGATTTTAGTTTCAGGCAATACTTTCTGTGTGCTGTTTTTGATAAAAGTTTAATCACAAAATATAAACGTATACATGTATAACTTTTTAGTATTAGTTAAAGGGCAGGCATTATTCGTGTCATTTCATTTTAAAATTTTGACTTTATTTTTTTAATCTGATTGTTCCACTAATGTTAATGACTGCTGAAAACATTCAACTTTCTCAATTGCTGCCCTTAACTTGTATATAGATTTATTATCTGTGATAAGTGTGCTACTAATAACATTCTTTTTGTTTTGTGGTTTATATTTATTGTTTAATTTCTATTTTCATAGTATTAACTTAAATTCTCTGTAAAATTAGCCAGTCACATATTGGTACATAAGATCAAGCATTACTTTTATTAACATTTATTTTTAATATTTACTGGCTATTTCCTTTTTTTTATCTCTTCATTTTTGAAATTTCAACATTCATTAATTTGCTTTTATGTTTTTTGTTGTAAATACAAATTTAGATGAATTAATTAATATAGAAAAAATACTCTATTTTCAAGTATTTTTCATTTCAGAAATTGTTTTTGAAAAGTTAATACAGTACATCTTTAAGCATGTAATAGGCCACAGCAATATCTTGGTTCAAAAATATTATTGATGCTTTCTTACTATTAGGAAGGTAATACTCATACAAATCATATATATATATTATATATATATATATATATATATATATATATATATATATATATATATATATTAATATATATATATATATATATTAATAATAATATGTACAAAAAAAGCACAACTAAAAACAAAAACAAAAGATATAAATATTATCTTCATTAGCATAGCCAGGACTTTAATTGGGGTTTTTCCACTCACAATCTTTGAGTCATGATATGGGGAAGGAAACCCCTCTCACTATGCCGCCAGTGATAATCATTAATTAGTTAACTGATAAGCACTTGAATTTGTAGTTTCCTTTTTGTTAACCCACTGAATTCATTGTTGTGGTCTACATCCTTAGGTTTTAGATTTTTAAAAAAAACCTTTTTACCTATAATTGTTTTTGTTTGGGCGTTTTTTTTGGTTGTCTTTTTGTCTTTTCTATCTATCATTCACTGTAGCCTTGCAACCCTGCTCAATATTTTGACGATTGACGGAAATAAATGTAGATTAAAAATAATATTTGTGTTATTTATATTTTAGTTTTTGTAGCGTTTCGTAGGGTGTTGTAAAATTCTTTGAATACAGATATATTTGTGAAGATTAATGATAGATCATGGGTATTACAAACATTTGTCATCCGTGTTCCATCCCTCATCTGGTATTTCCTGATGCACCTATCACAATTATATGACATTAATTCAGTTCAATTTATTTTCGTGCTTATATCCAATTAAGGTTCAAGCATGCTGTCCTGGGCACACACCGCAGCTATCTGAGGCTGTCTGCCCAGTGGTTATTGAGAGAGGTTTGTACAGTGGTTTTACATCTATCCGTTGAATCATTAAAACTCTCTCTGGGTGGGAGTCTGTACTGGGGTGTGAACCCAGTACTTACCAGCCTTGTGTCCGATGGCTTAACGGCAACACCACTGAGGCAGCTTTATGCCAATCTGCTAATATATCTCTCTATTCCTCTAGTACCACTGACAGGATTTTGTAGTACAGCATAGCCTGTGGTGATGTATAGAGGCTCTGATACCCACATGTTCCAAAGATTGGGGAGTTGTAGCCACACTAACTTCCAGTTGCATTATTGCAAAGACGTAGGAAGTGTGTGTGTGTGTGGGGGGGGGGGGGGGGGGTATTTTGCTTTATAATAGTGTAAAAATGTGCATGGCCACCCCCCCTCCCCCCCCCCCCCCCCCCCCCCCCCCCACTTGTTGGCACCTTCCTACGCCACTGTATTGCCATTCACACCACTGGAACCAGATTTATAGGATATTAAACAAGCTTTTGTTTTATATCATGTGTATGTCTCGAGTGAAATAATTTTCATAAAATTTGTTACAAGCTTTAGCAAGTTAAATGGAAATTATTTCATGAGGGACATAAACATGATATGAAATGGTAGCGAGTTTAATATTCTGTTTATTATACCATAATCGATTTTAATTTATATCGCTCAACTAGACTACATATTTTAAGATTGTAGTGTGCCAATCGAAAAGTCATCGTGTAACGTCGAAGTGTTTTGACGTTTTTTGTGGGATATATCACTATATTTTTAACCATATGGGTAAAACTTGATTAGACCTCAAAAGATTAGAAAGTGCTATGATAGTAGTGGATTCAGAACTGTCTTAAGATATCTTCTAATCAAAATGCTAAATTGTATCAGGTCGGATCATAGGGCTTAACGTGCACATTCAGAGCAAGCTGTTGTAGCGCACGCCTGTCATGGGTGCAGGTGTTGGCCCATTCCGGCTCTTCCGTGCAGGACTGGAAGGGTTTGGGTGGGGTGGGAGAGAGGACCCCCCGCGCTGGCAAGTGTAAGAGAGCACTTGCAGCCCGATCAGGGTCGGTAGCGGACGGGGGCATTTGTGTAAATTGTATGGCTAGATCTTGAAGAAAAAACTTCATAGGTGCTTTTCAATATACATTTTGCATTATTATTGTACCAGTTTGTATTGTGAAGAAAAGATAAAGAAGATAATAAAAACGTATTACATTATTTGTGTGCGTGCGTGCGTGCATGTGTATGTGTGTGTGATATTACTTTCTGATTGTAAAACTCCACTTTACATGGCCATATTAGCCAGGGGTCAAACACCCCCCACCCATGATGAGGCTAAAACACTTGTTTTGTTTTACTATATACACACATGTATATTAAAAATGTGTTTGTGCCCCTAACTATGACGTGTGCCACCACTTTACATATCGTTCTTTAAATGCCATACTTGGTAAAAGTGGTTATGATAATTATACAGATTATGGTTACATGTAGATGACCTACAATAAATAAACAAGTAAATAAATACGAAATAAATAAATAAATAAAGTCTGTAGTAATAGTTGAATTGTTTAATTCACTGATTCAATTATTTGTGTAGAAGTTTGCAATTGTAGGCATAGGCGTACGGGCTCCCAATTTTGAAGTGGGGCAGGCTGGCTTTTGCCCGAATTAAACGAAAATTCCCGAATCGGCATAACAACATTTATTCATATTACCATTACTTCCAAACAGCTATATAGGATTGCAAACGAATCACTAAATATTTTTACATGAGTTATGACTAATGTTGAGGGTAGAATGATGAAAATGCACGGTAAAAAGGTTTCAGGTCAGCAGATTTACCCCAAATACAGGGGCGTAGCGTGAGCTTGACCTGGGTGGTGGTGGTGGTGGTTGGGGGTTTGTTCGAATATGAACCAAGTGGACCTTTTCTATTTTGTTTTTGCACCACCAGAAACTCCATATGTATAAACCTGTATGTTTTACTTCTGAAAACGGACCATTTGCTTCGTCCGAACTCCCCGACCCCCCCCCCCAGCCTACGCCCCTGGAATATTTATAGAATTTTTGCCCGAATTTGAGGTTTTGCTCCAGCACTAGCGGGGAAGTTGACCCCATGCCCCCACCCCCACCCCCGGTCTCGTACGCCTATGGTTGCCACGGGCGTAGGCTGGGGGGGGGTCGGACGAACCCCCCCGCTGAAGCAAATGGTCCGCCCTCAGTACTAAAACATACAAGTTTATAAATATGGAGTTTCGGGTGATGCAAAAACAAAATAGAAAAAGGTCCACTTGGTTTATATTCGAATCCCCCCCCCCCCCCCAGGTCCAGATCACGCTACGCCCCTGGTTGTAGCGAAGAAAACCCCATCATGAGAATCAACCAAGTTACAATAGCTTTTTACGACTTTTCACCGGATATGACTTTTATGGTTTCTGTAGATCTATATATTTCATTGCTATGTATATAATAAATAGAAGATTCGTCACGAGTATTTTTTAATATGGAAAATATCAACCGAATCTATGTTAATCGGTATTTGATGAGTCTCTGCCAAGACAAATACCGATTAACTAGACGAGGTTGATATTTTACATATTAAAAAAACACAAGTGCGAATTCTATTTATAAATCCAATAACACTTCTAAAATAACATTTTAATAAACCTTTTAGTAAATCACAGTACTAAGGTCTCACTACACAGATCACTTCCGGGTGAGAGTTCATTGATCACTATAGTTCCTAATTGTGACACATGTTATGGTTCACATATTCACTTCTAGGAAATGGTGAAGAATTAAAACAATATGTATGTTTAATGGTAAGCCTTCTGGCTGAATTTTGCCCATGTTATTTTGTAATATTGTGCATCGACCTTTTGGGACATGGGTATATAGCGCAAGTGACAGCCGGAGTGAATCGGTTAATGAACCACCTGTTCGGACCGGTACTACAGCCAGATGCGGTCATATAGCAAAAAACTGAGACGGAAATGTTCTCAATTTTGGAGTGAAAATAAATGCTTATATAATGTATGTTCGCAATGGTGTATGTTGTTAGTGCCAATGAGAACCCGTTCTATGGGCAATCTTCGCTTGAAGTTGGGCAGTTTAACATGGGTTTCAATGGCAGATGACATCTGTGTAGTGAGACCTAAAGTCGCCGCCATCGGTAATATTACGTCGTCACGATTAGTTTGACGTCACCCATTTTAACTAAATATTTCAAAACGTTAAGCTCAGGTACACAGGTCTTGTTGGCTTGTAAGCAAATGACCCATCCACAGCAACAAATTACCTAGAAACCTTGCAGATTTCATTACCATTATTAACCGGGTTAATAGGGCCATACTAAATTATTATATGGGTTTATGACATGGATATCATGGGTAAGTTATAGGATAAATTGTTTTATTACCCATATGGGCAGAGAGAAGTCGAGAAAGAAAAATGATCTTTCCCTATAGAAAGATAAAAAAACATTTCTTCCCTTAGATACGTTTTGACGTTATCCACAGTGCTTTACGGTGTGTAGTAAGAATAGTTTCCATGGTGGAAGTCATGTCAACAAGTAACTTATGTCATCAGCGATATTATGTCACAGCTATAACGCAACGCTATCTCTTGTTCAGAACTTGCAAACTTATTTTCAACAACAGTATCGTTCGAAAATCTTCCATAAAATGATAAATATTAAAAATGGGTAATAAATAGAATACCCACCTCGCTACTCGACAATACCGCTTATCTTGCACTCGCGAATTGATGTTGGCGCCAAAGGCTTGGGAAGGACAACATCAATTCACTCGTGCAAGATAACAAAAAGTATTGCCGAGTATAGCACAATGATTATTCTCTAAATCCTTCATCAAATCGTTTACAAACGTCAAAATTGATAAATAAAATTGAAAAATAAAAGCATATCGATGACATGTTGACATATTTTCATGGCACAAATAAACAAAAATGCAGGGGCCTAGCTTGGGATTTTCAGGTGGTACGCAGACTTTTTCGGCGATGGAATAAATCGCTATTGGCATAGAACATACACACATTTACATGATATTATATATATATATATATATATATATATATATATATATATATATATATATATATATATATATATGAATGATGTAAATGCGTGTATGCTATACGCGTTTATGGAAACGAGGCCCCTGAAATGTCTGTCACAGCACTTACTACACATCTTCAAAATCGGTTGTATAAAATAGCGCTTTTAATATAAGACCGGTGTAATGAGATCGATGCAAATGGGCATCGGGAGATCTGATGTCGGCAACTTATTACACCTTTCAACTGGGGAAGGGCAGGCGGGGTGGGGGTGGGTGTGTAGGTGGGGGTAACGCATAGTCTGACCTAACCCCTACCCATAAGCGTACAAGAGAGGGGGCAGAGTGCTGGAGCAAAACCTCAAATTCAAAAATGTGCTAATCTGAGACCTTTTTACCATTCTACCCTCAAAAGTAGTTATACTCCATGTAGTAATGCGTAGTGATTCGTTTGCAACTCTATATAGCTGTTTGGCAGTAATGCTAATATGAATAAATGCCGTTATCCAGATTCGGGGGGTGGGGTGGGGGGATCGGGTTTAATCCAGGCAAAAGCCAACCCCCTCCCCAACCCCTACAAAAATGGGAGCCCGTACGCCTGCAACCTTACCCTTCTGATGTTTAAATATATGCGATGAACAAGCTAGCGCAGCTGTGTTCATAAAATATTCAAGATGTCATCACCAATACAATAAGCATTTAATTCTTACTATTAAAGTAACTAGCCAAAACTTGAGGAAAATTTAATCTTATTAGTTTAAAAATTATTCAAAATGTTAAAGAAAATGTACTTACAGAACAGTTGGGTGTAAAATGTGTTCATGCTAAAACTCTGTACGATATCCACGTCTTTTGAAAGTTGGCTCTGCGATGTACTATGGTTTAAACCAAACGTGAAAACAGTCTCAAAACAGACCGAAACATGGGTATAATTGTTGCATTGTTTTATTGTTTTAGTTACAGGCACAAATCCGATACTCTGTAAATAATCTGCAAAATGTGCGACAAACGCTAAGTGAACTGTACCCGACACTGCAGTCGTATCAGCGGTCATTTCAGATTATACGGGAAACAAACAAAAGAAAACAATCACGCGCACATAACACAATACATGCATGGTTATTAGTTTCTAACAGTTGTTACATAATACAGTTTATGGCACTAAGTACGATATATATCAATAATACACATAGACCTACATATATACAAGACCTATATTAAATACATTTTCTTGAATATATATATATATGTGTGTGTGTGTGTATTCAAGAAAATGTATTTAATATACCATTGTAGTCACTGAAAGGCTCAATTAATTGGAAACATGTTGCAATGGCATTCCATTTAAATTAGCATTACAAGCAAAGCAAATTAAATTAAATATTAATACGAATTATGTTAATCTTCGCACACTGGGTGGCAGTTTCTCAATACTAGCCTGTTGAATAATTATAATTTATGATTATTATTTTATTGTAAAATTAATATACGTACTACTTCTGTTTATTTTATATTACACAAAGATTTTATAATTCATGTAGGCGAACTATATTTAAATCGGAAATAAATGTTTAACGACACCAGCGCATTTTAAAGTACGGTCATAAGTGTTTGTTTAAAAGCTCCGCTAAAGCACATTGATTTACCCTTGCATTTGTCAGTGCAGGCGCTCCCTCTCTACAACCCTCCCCCAACTCTTTCCTGTCCTGGACAGAGGGAACTGGCCAAGGCGGTCCCTGTGACCAGGATTGGCGTGTGCTACAACAGCTTGCTCTGAATGTGCACGTAAATCTCCTTCTCTCTCTCTCTCTCTCTCTCTCTCTCTCTCTCTCTCTCTCTCTCTCTCTCTCTCTCTCTCTCTCTCTCTCTCTCTCATTGATTTAATAATCATCGGCTATATTGGGTGTCTAATCATATTTGATCATTCTGAGTATTAGAGGAAATCTGCTACCTTTTTCCATTAGCAACAAGGGATCTTTTACATGGATTTTCCCCAGACAGGATAGTACATACCACAGTATTTGATATATTAAATTATAGGTCAGAGAATGGGTCCACCGAGAGGGTTCGATCCACGTATCTCAGACGAATGCTTAACCGACTGAGCTAGACCCCGTCCCCTACGGTTATAAAGTCCTCGCGAACATTGAAAGACGTATTGATACACTGTAAAATAAATATAGCTTTTATGTTTTTGTTTTACATTGTTATTCTAATTGCAACATTTGTAGTTTTAAACTGTGCCAGTTTGTGTTACATTGTCATTCTAGCTGCAAATATATATTTTAAATGTATTATTATTCATTTAAATAAATTTATTTATTTATTTATTAGTTTATTTGTTTTTGTTTTTCCTTATTTTTTTATTTTTGTTTGTTTGTTTGTTTGTTTATTTATTTATTTATATAAGTAGCCCATATTAATTTTATGACGACCGCTTTTTTTTCTTTATTTTTTTTCTTCTTTGTTTTATCTTTGTAACACTGTTGTGTAGGCAGTATATTAATGTTTCATTTAACAAACAATCTTTTCAAATATTGACGATATTGATGGTGGTGATGTTGACGATTATGATGACGACGAAGATGGTAGTGGTTGCGATAAAGGAAGGACTTTAAGATATGTTTATTTTGAAAGACACCCCCATCTTTATTAGCAGTTAAAAGCCTAGATGTCTATTATACGGGGATTTTCACACTTGCTTTATTTATTTAGAGAAGAACCCTGCACAGATGACGATAGTGGCAGGCCTAGTTTATATTCAGTTAAGATACAAACGTGCTGCCCTGGGTACGCAACTCAAAAGTTTAGGTTCTCTGTGAAAATGTTTTTGTGTACAGGCCCGTAGGACGGATTTTTCAAAGTTGGGGGGCTCATTTTTATGGTTGTATAAAATGTGTTGTGCGAAACCGGCAGCGCCGCAAGCGTGAAGCCCCAAAGCCCCATACGGGTCTGGTGTAGGCTCTAATACTCTATAGGTCTATAAACAGCTGGGGGAGGGGAGGGGCAGGGTTTCTGCCAGAGGACAAAACGGGTATTGCGCCATACCCATGCCAATTGTGCTATTTCTCATCCCAGCCAGTGCACCACGACTTCGTATACCAAAGGCCGTGGTATGTGCTATCCTGTCTGTGGGATAGTGCATATAAAAGATCCCTTGCTAGTAATGGAAAAACATAGCGGGTTTGCTCTCTATGACTGTGTCAAAATTACCATATGTTTGACATCAAATAGCCGATGATGCTCAAGTGGTGTCGTTAAGCAAAACACTTTTTTCCATACCCAAACAATTTTGCAGATGGATTTTGTTTTTTGTTTTTAAGTTAACCTTTTGACAAAATTAATTTCTTATCATTACTGTATAATTTTCTTAACCCTAACCCTAAACTTAACCCATTTTATTTCTGGGGGCCAGGTTGGGGGGGGGGGGGGGGGGGGGCGGGGGGGGGGGGGGGGGGACTGTCTCATTATGAATAAAAATGACTTATAAAATCGATTCAGGTTAGGCCTATACCTTATGATTGACGTCAATAACCTATAGATGATAATAAAATAATAGGGTCTAACTTATTTTTGGTAAATGTGTACAAACACAAATACATTTACTTGAAATATCCCGGTTCCGTGTAAACAAAAGAAATAATGTTAATCAATGTACCTCACAATAGAGCACTAATTCAGCACTAAATCGGTAAATCTGTCCATTTCGGAAAGGCTTCGCAGCCGTTTGGCTTAATGCGTTTCGTTTAAGCCTTCGTTGTGGGTTTACGTAATAGACGTTACCTAGTTAATCACGTCACGTTGCTACGGATGCAATTCAGCCGAAAGCTTCCCCTGGCATTGCGTTTATTGTGTTAGTTATTTAACAAGTCTCATTTGTGAAACACCATCGAACACTTTCTGGTTTAGTTTCTCTGGCAGCAGGTATGGTTTTTAACATGTTATTGTTTAAGCATAACAAACGTACCGCTGTATACATCAATTATTATTATACTAGTCTTCAGCGGTTTTTTAAATGTTTATTAATAATATTAGTACGTTTACTAAGGTCAACTGTTAGTATTTTCGGAAGTTTTGTTCGTATGTGAATGTAGTTTATTTTATTTCATGGTTTGAACATTTATGTTTAATTGATCATTGTTATAATTAAATAAGTTAGACATTGTGCTTTTAAATATTTCTTTGAAACGTGAACTTTAAATAGCCCCATTAAATAGATGTTTAAACAGCGATCTAGTAGTTTGTTGGGACTATGTATACAGTATAATATGTACAGTAAAACCGAATTTTAAATTAAATTAACGCAGCAATTACATAGCGCGGTAATAGGAGGGATGTGTAAAGAAGGTGGCAAAATGTACAGGGAGAGAAAGGGGCGTTTGTAAACTTTACATAACGTTTTCAAACCAATGTCTCATTCTTATTTATAAACAAAATAGAGAATTATGGACATGTTTTTCAGTTACAAATAATTTTACTGTTACAAAAGAACTAAATTAAAAATACAAACATAAAACCCAGTAGGCCTAATATCATGGTGATAGTGTGATGAGCTGGGTGGGAGGATATAATCTTAGCAATTATAAATCAATATATAGGGGTTAAAAAAGCTGAAACTTTTTTAGTTATATCATTATTATTGAATGACTCCCAAAAGGGTATTTGATGAATACTGATAAAACGAAGATTTAGCATATATATTTTATTCAGTGACTATCAAGAGTCATATTAGGTGGTAATTACATTAGATAAATGGTGAATGAAAGAAGAAATATACGGACAATATACTACATACAATGACATATAATATAATAAATGAAGCTAAGATGGAAGATAACCTAATGAGTTCAATAAGCGATCATTGTAGCTTAAACCTACCACTGTTTACAAATGTTACAAATATTTATGGAAAATTTCTTGTTTGTAACACTTAAAAAAAAGATATTCTTTTTATTTCCCATCACAATATCAGCTTGTTTGACATTTTCCCAAATCTACCACATTCCATTTTTGTCCTGAATGAAACTTAGTGCATAAATATTGAGCCTTATTGTAGCCATACATTTTATGCCCTTGGTATATATTATTTAACTATTTGTAATAATTGGTTCTCATTGAGACTTAGACATGTACCTATTTAAAAAAAACCCACACCCTCTGCCCCAATAACCCCAAACAAATCCACAAAGCTCCCCCCCCCCCCCCCAACTTTACAATTACAGGTATGTGTAAAGGGTACTTCTACCATATTATAATTATAATCAATATTTATGCAAAGATAATAATAATGTTTTGTTTGCTTTTCCACTAGTGTTAACAAGTCATCATGGTCTACGAATACACAAAACCACGTGGGCCAATCGCTGCCATGTACAGCAGTCCTGGGCCTTGCTACGGCCTACCCACACTGGTTGGCCAGAACAAACATGATCCCAGAAGTGTACACAACAAATACCCTAGCTATTCGTTTGGTATCCACCATGGTAAATTCCGAGATGACTGCAGTCCAGGACCATGCTACTACCCTGACTCCAAAGTCTACCGCGATGGAAAGGACGGAACTCCAATCTACTCTCTCTACGGTCGACAAAAGGACGTAGCCCCTTTCAAAACACCAGGACCTGGATCCTACTGTCCAGAGAAGACGGGACCCTCTGCTTATTACAGGCATCCCGCGTACAGCTTTGGAATGCGTCATCGCCACAGGAAGCAAGACAACTCACCAGGTAGGGATGCAGCATTGTGAAATATGAACTGGGTGGAACATAGCCCAGTGGTAAAGCACTCGTATGATGCACAGTCGGTCTAGGATTGATCTCCATTGCTTGGCGCCCATTAGGCTATTTCTCATTCCAGCCAGTACTCCACAACTGGTGTAAAAAAAAGGCTGTGATATGTGCTATCCTGTCTGTGGGATGGTGCATACAAAAGATGCCTTGCTACTAATGGCAGGGTTTCTCTCTAAGACTATAATATGTCAGAATTATCAAATGTTTGACATCCAATAGCCGATGATTAATCAATAAATATGCTCTAGTGGTGTGGTTAAACAAAACAAACTTTATCTTTAACTTTGTATACAAGCTGGGGAATCTGTATTCTGTCCATTGACCTCTACAGTGCAGTGGTTAAATCTTGATGTTTAATATATCCGGTCTGTCTGAAATTGTGAGAACAATCATTTCATTCATGCGTTGCTCATGTAAATATAATTTTGCATAACCTATGTTTCATTTGCAAATTAAATTTTGGATATACATCATTTACTTGGATATAACTGGTTATGCAAAACACAAATGGGTTTACTGACATTATTTTTGTGTAAACAATAAATTGGTTAAGCAATGTTTTAATGTTTAGAGACTTGATAACATATGCATACATATATGATGTATTATCAGCAGAACTAGTATTTTTAAATTAATTTATTTTATCACATTATGGTAAGATTTCATTTCATTTCAAGGACAGTGGGTTAGTTGTTAGTGGTCAGTGAGTAAGAAGAGTCATTAAAACTCGCTCTGGGTGGGAGCCGGTACCGGGTTGTGAACCCAGTACCTACCAGCCTTACATGTATGTCTGATGGCTTAACCATGACACAACTGAGGCCACTTACGATAAGAACAAAAGTGGTTCAAGGGATAAAATAAACCTAAGGCCAGTTGTTCAGATCTTAGTTAACTTAACCTTTGGTTAACAGAAATGTTTAAAACCATGGATTGGATCAATAGAAATAGTAATTGAAAGCATAATGTTCAAACTCGATTTAGAACAATCAAAGGTATTCATACATAATCAAATGTAATAGCTGTGCAAAAATAATTGAAAGGAAAATATTAGACTAACCCAGAGTTAATTTAACTATGGACCCACGTTTACTGTTCACTTCAAGTCAGATTAATTAACATGCTATAGTATTAAGTATAAAAGAGTTTATTTTGTTTAACAACACCACTAATTAATTAAACATTGGCTATTGGAAGTCAAACAATTGGTAATTTAGTCTGTGCAAACCCACTACATTTTTTCATTAGTAGCAATGGATCTTTTATATGCATTTTCCCATAGACAGGATTACACATACTACAGCCTTTAATAGTAATTATCTTAGAATTTCAACTTAAAATTAATTAAAATTGGGTCAGATTTTTTGTTGCCAATGATTTACGGAAATGTTTCAGGGTTTACCCTGTTCCAAGTGCTACGTTTTATACAACATTTAATCTTTGTCTAATAAAATAGTCCTTAAATTAACCATATTTTAACCATTTTCAATGAAATACTCTATTAATCTGAAAATTGGCTAAACCAAAGTTTGTTCCGTTGTGAGCCCTGTGTTTATGCTTGTAAGGTTTTGTTCTCTGAAATTCAACTTGGAAAGAATTAACTTTATGTCATCATTTCAGCTGAGGGGCATGGCCTAGCCCAGTGGTAAAGCATTCACTTGATGCATGGTCAGTCTGTGATCGATCCCTGTTGGTGGGCCCATTGGGCTATGTCTTACTCCAACCAGTACACTACGACTGGTATACCAAAGGTCATGGTATGAGCTATTCTGTCTGTTGGATGGTGCATATAAAAAATCCCTTGCTGCTAATCGAAAAGAGTAGTCTATTAGGTGGTGACAGCGGGTTTCCTCTCTCAATATCTTTGTGGTCCTTAACCATATGTCCAACGCCATATAACAGTAAATAAAATGTGTTGAATGCATCATAAATAAACCATTTCTTTCTTTCGTTTCAGCTGCCAATAGTTACTCACTGCCAGACATGATTGGGAAGACTGTAGAGAGTGGCAAGAAGCAGGCTCCATGCTACAGCTTGTCAGGACGCCAGGAGTCAGGTGGATTTTCAGAGGACCTTGCAAGGGTAAGGCAAAACCATCTATTTAAGGATTGTCTGTTATTACTTTTACGTTCATTGAGATATGAACAAAAAGGATCATCCGCCAGCTATGTGAATTAACTATGCCAACATCGGCAAAACTGTTCACATAATGTATAAGTATGCGGATTATTTTTTGTTCATACCCAGATGAACATATATGAAATAACAGACAGTCCTTATAATTAAATTTGAAACATATTTACTAATAATAACACTAAAAATTAATATTGGGCTATTCTTGTTCCAGCCAGTGCACCACAACTGATCTATCAAAGGCAGTGGTATGTGCTATTATGTCTGTGGGATGGTGCATATAAAAGATCCCTTGCTATTAATGGAAAAATGTAGCAGATTTCCTCTTTAAAACTATATGTTGCAATTACTAAATGTTTGACATCCAGTAACCAATGATTAATACATCAATGTGTTCTAGTGGTGTCTTTAAACAAAACAAACTTTAACTTTCATTTGTTGTTTAAGTATTTATCATATATATTTATGGTTGTGTATTATTTATTTATTAATTTATTCATTTATTCATTTATTGTTTTATTGTTTACCGGGTAATTTATTGTTTTACTTATTGTTTTATTTATTTATTTTGACATACACATGACTGATGGATACCTGTGTTTTGCAGACCCCTGGCCCTGGTACCTACTCCATCACTGATCCCTCGATGTACAAGACGAAAGCTCCTCTCTACAGTATGACAAGTCGCAACGTGATGCCTGGAGACACAACTCAGAAACCAGGACCCGGTGCTCACAGTCCAGAAAAGGTCAGCTCACCAGCAGGCACTGAGCCAGTGTTCAAATATGCAGTCCTATATTACTGTTTCCACTGTCCTAACTTACTTATCAATGAAGCCACTTTAAATATAGGTTTTCATGTAGTTTTATTTTCATTTTCCTTTTGTTCACTAATTTTTCAACTACATGTGTATTTTAGAAATAAAAGAAATAAAATAAAATTCTGAATTCTGACACCATCCTTCACCCGTGCGGCTAAAACATTTACCTTTTGTTTCACTATACATATATATATATATATATATAAATAAAATTTAAATGTGTTTTGTCTCCCCCCCCCACCCCCCCACTCCTCTCCACACTATAACAAGTGTCAATTGCTATGGCCATTGCCCATGTGACACATTTGTAATATGACATGTTGAATTTCACTTAGGAAAGTATATTTTAAGGAGTTTCTTATTTTGGCTTCTTTTCTATTTTTTAAAAGTAGTTGTAAGGGATACTAGTCTTGAATTTTCCTGCCATGTTCTAAATCTTTATTCAATATTTTCTATTTTATAATTTAAACATTTAAGTAAACAAAAAAAACCCCACCAAACCCACCACCACCACCACCAACATCATCCTTTCTTATTTAAAACATAAATTTATTACGGTACTTGGTTTATATAAAAATGCATCTTTAATTAAATAAAACATTTATTTATATTTGCTAGTAGGGTCAGAAATTACCAATCTCCCACTGTATTGATTATGTTCCTGGTTACATTTTTATTTACTATGATTAGTATTAGGGGTTTTGTTTTGAGTGGGGGTGAGGGTCTTTAACTATGTATACAAATCTATACAATCAAAGACAAAATTATTGACAATTACTGACAAAATGAATGGTTAATGTTTTCTTCTGTTTTTTCCTTCTAGGTTTGGCTTCACAAAACCAAGCAGCCTGACTTCTCATTTGGAATTCGACACAGTCAGTATCTCACCCCACTCATTGTGGATGTGCAAGAAGACTAAACATTCAGCCACTGAAGATACACAAACATATTTAAAAATAAAAACTGAAGTGGAATTTATGTGGTTCGAGATCATTCATCAAAATGAAACATTTTGCTCAAGTATTTTCAATTTTATTTTCATTATTTTTCTTTCAACCAGTTTTCAATGTGGACCATACCAAAGAGTTTATTATTCATTCTTAGTACTGATCAGTATTTATGTCACTAGTCACATGTTGCACAAAACAGTGTTTTGGTATTTGGGAATATTACTGTAAATTCTTAAATACTGGCTCAAGCATCTAGAATATATTTCCATTGATCTCTTGTATTTAATATTGAAATATTTTGATAAACAAATCTGTGTGGTGTTTTAGAAATGAATTCTTTATTAGAGATCGTCTCTTTTTTTGTCACATATTTAAAACCTGTCATAGTTTGAACATTTACGATAATCGGGATTATTCATAATCAAAGTTTGAAAATATACGGTAATCAGAAAGTCTACTGATAACCAAACATTGTATTATTATTAAAATATTTATGAGAATTTTAATTTAGAATTTAAATAAAATAAACAATTACTGATTTTTAAAAATGAAATAAATTTCTAAGTAAATTTGTTAAAGTGCAAATTTCATATTTGTGTGCATGGGTATACAGACGTTTCTGTCATAATGTTGGTTTTGATGGTCAATTTTTTTTCTCAATTTTGATATCAGTATTATTACTAGTCATAAATTATAATATTTTATTTTTAAAGAAGGTTTCATTCACTTTTCAATTAAGTTTTTCTATTGTGCATTTTTTTTAAAGGTCGATGTGGTAACACTGATTATCATTCTTTTCTGCATGGGTTACATTTAATTTTTATCAAATAATTAAATTATAATGGATATTTTTTTTTATCAATAATTATGTGTTTGACTCATAATAATAAATATTACAAATCATTTATTGAATTATTCACTTGCACTTCTGATCATGTGTTCAGAAGTAAAGTTTGAACCCATGAAAATGGATACCAAGTTTGGTTAATAAACTAACCTGTAACACATTTAGATAAGGTAAGTGAATGCATAACATAATATATTAGTTTATTTGATCAAGAATATTTAGGAATATTTTAGAAACTTTTATAATACAATGTAGTTTTGAAATATTACTTTTAAAAATGAAAGCATAATATTTTTTTTTTTGTATACATTTATTGCCAAGTCTTTTGAAAGTTTTATAAAAACATATTTACACTTCATAATATATTACATATGTTTATTTATATCTGTGTTATATGTACATGTATTTATAAAAATGTTTACATCTATTATATCATATATGTTTATATATATTTAAATGTGTACTTTTTGAAAATAAAATATACTTGAGTGATTAAATATTTTTAAACATTTAATTTTTTATGGTTTTTATTTTGCTTTACTAGTTTGCTTGTTATTGTTTCTGAAAAAAAAGGAGAGAATTTTTTTCTTTATAGCACCGAATATGTAGTTTGTAGTAAATAAGAGTCTATTTTCCAACCAATGCCATACAACTGGTGTATCAAATGCCATGGTGTGTACTTTTTTGTCCATGAGGAAAGTTCATATAAAAGATCCTTTGCTGTTTGTTCAGCAGGCATAATTATCTTGTGGCAGCAACTGGTTTCTTCTCTTTTGTTTGATCTAATGTCAAAATACCATTCTGTAGACAACAAATAGCTGCAGCTTAAAATATGCTCAAGTGTAAACAATTGTTTATCAAATATTCCTTTCCTTACTAAGGTAATACGTAGAGAATAATACATGAGTGGCCGGTAGATACCATTTATCTCACAAGGAGTTATTTTAAAATGTATCTAACGAGCGAAAGCGAGTCTGATACGTTTTTTAAACAACGAGTTGTGATATAAATGGTATCTAACAGACATGAATGTATTATTCTATTTCTTACATATCCTCAAAAACCAGGTTTTAAGCAAATTTTAACATCTTTTTTGACTAAAAGTTATTTACAGCCGTTGTACTTGTAGCTAACTTATGTGTCACAGATACATGATTATCAGGTTAACTATATGTCACAGTGTAATATATTTCCACCGTGTTGTTTTTCATTGGATGCATGGCACTGGTTACCTGGTCATCACCTAGGAGCAGCCAGTCATATGTCTTGAAATTTGTTAACACATATGTGTGTTAATAATCCATGTGTTATCAAAAATAACGCATAGTGTTCTCACCAATGGGAGTGTAAAAAAAAATATTTTTAATTAGTGGTGCAATCAGTTTTTCATTCTTCCCATTTTCAGGTTTGTTTTATAAAAAATGTATGCAATACTGCTATTAATATAGGCTGCTTTGTTTTAAAAAAAAATCTAAACTGAACTGCATGAATGTTCAATTTATGAATGTACATATGAAGACTTCCATTTTCAAACTATGATATACACCATGTTCCAGATTTTGGATTTAGAAGTCAAAGTACACAGATATTAGTACAACTCAACAATATGACAAAGAGTTTCCATTAAAATACAATCTATGTCCATTGAACAGGATCTTAAAACTGCTTTGTGTGATATATGTAATGCCATATTGCAGCAAATTCACATCTTTTTCTCTCAAAATGACATCACTGGATATATTTTGTGTTTTGGAAAAGAACTCTTTATATACGTGAATACAGGTATAGTTATATTTCCTTACAAGTAATGACTTCAAGGTCCTTAACATCTATTTACCTATTTTCTTGGGTAATCTTCCTAGTTAGTAGCTGAACTCCATACCCCGTGGGGGGGGGCAAGACATAGCCTAGTGGTAAAGCGCTCACTTAATACGCGGTCAGTTTGGGTTCAATCCCCGTAAGTTGACCCATTGGGCTATTTCTTGCTCCAGCCAGTGAACCACGACTGGTATATCAAATAATTTGGTATGTGCTATCCTGTCTATGGGATGGTGTATATAAAAGATCCTTTACTGCTAATCAAAAAGAGTAGCCCATGAAGTGGCGAGAGTGGGTTTCCTCCCTCAATATTTTTGTGGTCCTTAACCATATGTCCGATGCTATATAATCGTCAATAAAATGTGTCGAGTGTGTCGTTAAATAAACCATTTCCTTCCTTTTTTCCATATCCCATGATCCAATTAGATGTGATTATTTATACCATGGACAGGTTGTAGGATGGTGCTACTAATGGAAAAATGTAGCGGGTTTCTTCTCTAAAGACTATATGTCAAAATTACCAAATATTTGACATCCAATAGCTGATGATTAATAAACCAATGTGCTCTAGTGGTGTTGTTAAACTATCTATGGAAAAGATACCTTACAGCTCTTGTTAACCTATGTGGAAGCAATGGGTTTACTTTCTTACTCCAGATTAAAAGTTTGATTTGTTTAACAACACTACTATAGGACTTGATTAATTAATAATCTGCTATTGGATATCAAACATTTCATAATTCTGAAACACAAACTTCAGAGGAAACCTGCTACATTTTTTCTTGTATGAACTTTCCCACAGACAGGACAGCACATACCAGAACCTTTGATATACCAGTGATGAGGCACTGGTTGGGCTGATCTAAAGACCCAAACAGTTAGAGAATGGGTGAGGGTGTCTGATCCTTAGACCCAAGTACCTCAGGTATGTGCTCTACTCACTGAGCTAGGAAGGAAGGAATGCTTTATTTATCAATGCTGGGCTTCTAGAATTTTTATAAAATCCACTAGCCATTGGATCAGTGATTAAATTTTATTTAGTAGCCATGATTAAAATTAACTAGCCCTACTTTTCTTTGAGTTAACATAAGTTTACTTAATAATAGTAATAATCAGATATGTCACCTACAGGAGATAGAGCTTAAACACACTAGTCTTTCCAATTAGCAGCAAGAGATCTTTTAAAAGCATTCCACAGACAGGAAAGTACATAACATTATTACGGTGACCGGTCAAAAACCCCTCCGGTCAAAACCCCCTCGGTCAAAACCCCCTCAGTCTAAACCCCCTCCAGTCAAAACCCCCTCCAGTCAAAACCCCCTTATTTAGGAAATAATTATAAAAAATGACAAAATAATTAATACCCAAAATATTTATTCACACTTGCATATTATAAGATTTGATTGCATAGACTTTTGTATAAGTCATAATCCATTAGATCGCATTTAGATCTATTTCCATCTGATGCAGTGTCCGATGCCTTTGAGAGTATCCTCCATTGACTTAGCACCATCTTGGCGGGCTGTGCACAAATTCAAGAGCTTAGACTGCAATTTGACTGTTTTACGGCGAACACTTTTGCTGGGGGCTCACCCCTCAATGATTAAGTCTTGAAGTGATTGTGGATTTTTAGGAAGATGCTTGGCACGCTCCCGACGTAGTGTACGTTTCACAACTTCTGGGTTGCCTAGAGCAGCACGAATATCAGTTGTAGCAGTTGCTGTAGTATCCACGACTATCTGGGTTGGCGTACCCCGCGATGTACCACTTACGTTCTTTTGTGTTTTTAAAGCCTGCACTAGCTGCAACAGAGTCGGGATTGGGATCATGAGTGTGTTGGACAGTGTGTATCACTGTCTGGATCTCAATATCTGTGGTCACTGCTCCCTTGCAAGAAAAGGAAGCCCTGTTGGAGCATTCCCATCGCACTGTAGACTTAGACTTGTTCTTTTGGTATACATATATCCTTCATGCAGAAGTTTTGACCACTCCTTGTGAAACAAAGTATCACTTCCATGGTTGTTCACAGAATGAATGATTAATAGACCAGACCCTAACCATTTTCTGTGTAGCATCCCATGTGACATTTGCTAGTCATGTACTCTACTTTTTTTGTTCAAAAATAACTGCTCAATCATTAATCCCATCAATAGCTAAGAGCCCTTCAATAGCTAAGATCACATAAGTAACAGAGATTGCTAATTACTATCAAATTCTTTCATTATATTATTTAAAGGATTTCTCAAGGCTTCCCAAACATTAATCCCTGCAGCAGCTAGCCAAGATCAAGCTGTTGTTGTTGTTGTTGTTGTTGCTAATTACTATCATGTTCTTTCCTTATATTGCAAATTACTATCAAGTTCTTTCATTATACTATTATCCATATAAGTAGTTTTCCTAGGCTTCCCAATTACATCTATCTCTAAGATCAAACATTTTGTAAAAACTACAATTCTAAGTCTATGAGTAGCTTCACTGAAAGCCTAAAGTCTATGTAGTGTAACATACACTAAATAACAACATAAATAAATATATTTCAGATAATTATTCAAAAGAGATTAAAACAATTATTCATCTATGTTAATATTATACCAACTTTACCACTATAAATACCAAACAATAATAATAAGAGGGGGTTTTGACCGTCTGACTATTTATTGCAGGGGGTTTTGACTGGAGGGGGTTTTGACCGAGGGGGTTTTGACCGAAGGGGGTTTTCACCTGGATTCCATTATTACAGAGGACTACCGTAGTTGCAACAAGAAACAGGCCAATGGGCCAACTGATGGGAATTGATCCTGAACCAATGTGTGTGTGCGACTGGTGTATATGCACCCACCACCCACCCACCACCAAATTACCAAAGGTTTTTCTATCAAATTTAGATAATGTTACATAAACGGGGTTTTTCATGTTGGTCCCATGATCCCATCACAAGGAATTCACCCCCCACCACATTAAAAATCCTGCATATGGGCCTGCAACTAGACTGACTGAGCTAGGTCCCCCCCACTCTAGATCAAGTGTCAGAATAACCATAATATTATGTTAAGACTAAAAAACAAACCCTCATTATTTGTACTGGTATATTCATTTTGTCTTCTTTTTTTCCTATAATTATTACTTCTGTGTTATTTTCTATCACAGACAATGCATTTACTAATGCAACAACTAGTTTCAAATTTCAGTTACCAACATATTAATGTGTTATCAGGGGTGGGAATTGTCCTCAGATCAGCTGTTTTCCTCTCATGGAACATTGCGTTTCCTTGCGTTTTAATTGTCCTTTCCTCCAAAATGTGTCCGATGGCACAGATTTTAACCTATGATTTCAAGAATTTCCAGGACCCCTCTAGATTTCCTCTTTTTTACAGTGCACCAATTCCCTCCCCTGGTTATAAAAGAGTGTTATTATTCTCTTAAAGAAAATACAAAACCAAATAGGAGTTAAATATTTTTTTTATCTCACAACAGTTATCGACAACATGAACACTAATATGGCACAAATGCATAAGAGGCACTATGAACATCGACTATAGAATATAATAAATAAATATATACACACGATGTAGAATACCTGTACATAGAGGAATACAAGTGTTACTTAATGATAATACATGTAATAATACCACTAATAATAATCTTTACTTTAAGAAGGTGACACACTCAGTACTAATAGAGACTGGTCTTCCTTACATGGCAGTACAAGTTATAATTCGAGGCAATGTCCTATGAAAACAAATGCCTTATGAACACAGTTGATTGCTTATGCTTGATGCAAGCTAAATAATTGGTTGCCAAATTTTAAAAAATGGCTGACTAAAATGGCGGTGTTTTTGGTATGAAAGTGTAATAATTTATGTTGACAAATTTTGATTATTTTATTATAAAATTGTTGAAAATATTCTCTGTTTCAGCCCTTAAAGAGTTTTGTTTTCATAGTATATAAATTCTATAGAATTACATACTGAATTATTCAATGAAGCATAAATTAATATTTATAATATTATGTTGAATAACATAAGTAAACAACAGCCTACTATTCAAATAATAATATTATTATATATGAAAATATGTAATATTTAACCCTTTGAAACAGATATTAACAAAAGTATTTTTTACCATTGTGTTGATATTAGTAGGCGTATAAATTTAAAAAAATAAATCAATTAAAATAACACGCCACTAACTAGTACATGTATTACAACTTTTAAAGATTTTGTCAGAAATATGCTTTTGATAAATGTGACCATGATCGTTAAAACAGAATGTCAGGACTGTTTCCATAACAATATGAAATATGTATGATTCACATATTGCAGAAATTGTTAGACGTAGCATTATAATTAATAAAATAATGGTTATTACTTATGTTGTTTTCACTGAAATATACATGAAAAGAAAAATAGCAGATTTATCAGTTGTCTTTACAATCAACTGAAATTATCATAATTTGTTTTATGACAAACCTTAGTTTAATACAGTGTACAACAAATCAAAGTATTTGTGTTGCTGCTGTGGTCTTGATAGATATAGATATACAATGTATATATATAAATCACCATAATATTTTTACATGTATATTAAAAGCATAAGCTACAAACAAGTACAATATTTATGCAAAATTGTTAAAATTATCATAATACTTTATTAGTACCGTAGCTACCATGCATGTTTTTACTAATCATCTAAGAATGTGTTAATTTTTACACTTGATTCAATTTTTAAAATAAGATTTACAAAGCAAATACATTTTTCTTTTACAAGAATACATGTAAATTCCAGGAAAATACCAAAGCTCTGTTTAAGAAACACTGACCTAACTATCATAATACAATTACTCCACAGTGGACAATTTAAAAAAAAAAAAAATATATATATAATGGAAAAACCCCCACTAAAAACCAAAACACACTTAGGCACAATTCTGATTATTAAATAATAATAATAATAATAATAATATTCTCTTATTGGGATATGTATTATATGAACATAGGCAACAATGATATATAATAATAATAATATATGCACCCATTTAATATCTGTGTTATTTGATATTACGTTTTGAACAAAAGCAAATGAAAGGAAACAAGGAGGTAGTGTTATGAGGTACGTATCCAAAACTTAGAAAGTAAGCTGGAGCACTGATCCCCTCACAAGATGTTTCAAAGAAAACATTTAATATGCAAGTTCTAAAAGTCCTATCAAATAAAAAATTACACCCAATTTTTAAAAATTTATTTATATTATTTTTTATTATTATTATTTTTTTAATAATTAGGTATAAATGGCTGACAGAACTCGTTAAGTTCACTCGTTATGAAAACAAAAGTAGTTCACCTTTTTCTTTCTTTTTTTAAATTATACTTAACTTTGGTGGACCAGGTAATAGGAGGGATAGAAAGCTAAATTGCATTCCTTTGGATTGTTCAGAATATTTTAAACATTAAAATGAGTTAATCTGAAAACCATGACATTACCAGTTCTCATTGCCCTTGATATAATTCATGAAAATCTCTAGACTGAAAAACTAAAACCTGTATTTTTCCTCATAGACATCACCAGGATCGTTTTTTTAAAAGGGTTAATTTTAATTATGAACTAAGACATTACATGGATAATATAAAACAAATTAAAGGTGAAGAACTGTTAAAAAACAAATATAACAGCCTAAGGGGAGTTTGTTTTACACCATACCCCCTCCCTGGTGATGTAATAGATTTTAATAGGTTCTATTCAGTGGTTTAATTTTATAATGCTTCTGTTAGTGAGGGGACCATTAAAAATAAATATAAATATTTGTTTAGTTGCAATGTAAATTTAACAATCTGATAACAAAAGATAAACCTAATATATCTGTTATTATTTTTTCCCTTAATTTTAGTATAAAACAATAAAATGTTAATAAGGTCAACATAACTGCAACAAATATTAAATATAAAAATCCAAAACAATAGTGTTTAACAAAATTGAGATAAATGTTAAAAATAACAATGATTATTATCTTAATGAGAGCTATCTTAGTGTCTAACTACCCTAGATGTTTTGTCTTCATTTATATACTAAAAATACTGAAAACTAAATTATCTGCCATGTTCACTAGAAATATTTTATTGCATGTATTATGTTACATAACAGCACCGGTATTAGACAAATATGAGGTTTTGTTTTACCAAATTGTTTATTTGATATTTTGATTTATATTTTTTTGAAACAATTTAATGATAACAAAAATTTCTTTTTTTAATTAAATGTTCTATACAAACAAATAAATATGTAACAACAAAACAGAAATAACAAATGATACCAAAATTACAAGTAAACCTTTTAAAACAAAACAATATCTGTTCATTGCAGGAAAGGGTTTCCTTTGTTTTTCTTAGCCCTGAGTAAAAAAAAGAAAAAGAACAAAAACAAAATAGATTCTGCCAACGTTTTAAATCTGTACCTTTAAAATTCAACAACACCATTAAAAACAAAACAAAAAATTATTACTGGTATGTTACCTTTTTTTTAGAAACAATATAAAGCAACTTAAAAAAACAATTTATACAAGTGTTGATAATGGACATTGAAAATAGTACCCACACATACCCCACCCTCCAAAAATAGTATTCTTTTACATATATCATTAACATCAGATCTGCTATTCTTGAGCCTAACTATCGTCTATAATATTAAATCATGACAGAAAATTTCTGTATACAAATACACAACATGAATAGTTAACTTCATTAATAGTTAAATGTATCCTGAAGCATTCATCAAATTTTTGTAATTGTACCAACTGTGTATATTGTAGTGAAACAAATCTGTGAAGGAATATTTTCAGTTGCTATTGCTATCACGAGTAAGGTTTCTATCAAACACACATTAACCCTAATCCTTGTATACATTTTTTTTAAATTATTTATTGCCTACCAGAATACATCGAGATATACAAAGTCAGTTATATGAATTGTTTTTTCAATTCTCTTATCTTTTTAAAAACTACAAATTTGACTTGTGCATTTTCATTGCAGTTTAATGTATATATAGATAGATAGATAGATAGATAGATAGACAGTTGATTTGTAACTTCAGATGAGTTTTCTATTGATGACCACTTTTATTATGAAACTAATGGCACACTAGGGTGTATACCACCAAATCAAATCCCATAAACAATAGTAACATACATGTATGTGGCTAAAACTCCTACCTGTAGCGTATCAATTGACATAAACACCACATATATAAATACTACCACCCCTCACCCTTAAAAGTGAATCCAAAAAAAATTAGGGATCAAGCTGCTCATTTCAGAGATAATGTCCATGACTACCCTGGTTCTGCACCAAATTTTAGTAGGTTTGTTTTTACAGGTACCCCATACATGTTTCAAGTACAAGGCTACTTGACACAGTGGTACTAGATGAAATAAAATTGCATACATTTTTTGCCCAGATGAAACTACATGTAACTTTATTTACAATCAACAAACTCACATTTATCACCAATCACAGGACTTGTGATGTTAACTTCTCTATCAAAAGTTCAGTGCACCTTGAACTTTGACCCAGCCAGAAGTTATTCGGTTGAGTACTACCACTAGGTAACCAATTTGTAATTCCTCTGATTTGAAAGTTAAATAACTGGCACAGGGCCCGCAGAGTGTATTTGAAAGTGGAGGGGATACTGTCAGTTCATTGGTCTGGGGGAATCATAATGCATGTATTTGAGGGCCAGAATCTGTTCCCTCGAGAAAATGTTAGAATTTCAGGTGTCAAAATATGACATTTATAGCACCCTGAGCACTGTACCAGGGAGAAGTCGGGGTCAATGACCCCCACCTCCACCCCCACCCCCACACCCACTCACACCCCTTTGTGCAGACCCAGTGGTATGCATACTAAATGATCAATTATGTGAAATTTGGTGCCCAGCTAAATAAAAGTATTTTAACCTCTTAAAATACTTTCTGGTAATAGAGGGTATATATCAGTGCCAATTTTTATTTAAACAATATTTGTTCCATTAATAGACTAAGTGGTTTGGCAAAACCTGCGATGGTATTGTAAATGTCCCTCCATGTACATACAATGGATACCTGTCTATGAGCCTTAGGTGGATAATATGGGCATTTCAACAGTTTTGTGGGAGGGGGGAATCTAGCTCAGTCAGTAGAGGTCTTTTCTCCCATCCCTAGCCATGCAAGACAGACCCATTTCATGACATCAGCCCATGAAGAATACATCTGTCTTGCATGGGCTATGACGTCATTGAATTTAACATGGGGAGTATTATGGCGCTGGTAATATATGACATCATATCAATGCAAGTTGGTTGGTTTTAGATCAATATTTTGTTATTAAAACCTTCATTATAAAAGCTATCATGTTAATTTGTAGTGTTAAATTATATTTAACACATGATAGGATAGTGTAGTTTATTTGTGATAAAACGGTGAAATAAAGAAGTTACTTTTTCAGCCATCTTTATTTGTTAGTGTAAAATAATGGTTTATTTATCAAATGGATGGGAGAAAAAGCCTCGTCCCGGCTTGAAATTTCCACCACCTTGGGTGTATTTTTTCTATTTCACATGACCGCATATGATGGAGTCTTTTTCTCCTATCCATTTGATAAATAAACCATTATTTTACACTAACAAATAAAGATGGCTGAAAAAGTAACTATATATCTGGACTGTAAGATTGAACCTTTTTGATGGACCAATTGGGTTTTTCCCTGTCCCAACCTGGTATATTAAATACATGTATTGTCATATGAGTTGTCTGGTCTATGGAAAAAATGCATTCAAATGAACCCTAGTTACTAATGTAAAACTCTTTATTAGATGAAGAATTATTAAGACTACTGTACATGTCAAAATTACCAAATGTTTGACATCCAATAATAGCTGATGATTAACAGATCAATTTGCTCCAGTGGTGTCATTGAAATAAATTTTATTTTAAACAATTTCCTACCCTGTCTTAAAGGGACATACCCTAGTTTTTAAACACTACGGCATATTTTGTACTATTAGAGCCATTTTTTATAACTGAAATCATACCTTACTAAGATTTTATTGTTTAGTTTATTGATTTCTGTACATTCAGTGTTTTTGGTCATCCTGGTGTTTTAATATCACAGAATGCATTTCTCATATTTTTAAAAATGCATGAGCGTCTGAGAAGTATCAGTTATGGAGTCGAGCTTTAGTCTATTTTTAGAGAGTATTTCACCATTTCATTGTTACAGACTCATGTTTCACTCAATTGTAACTTTATCCAAATGTGTTACAGGTTTGTAGATTAACTAAACTTAGTGTTAATTTTCACGGGTTGAAACTAGGGTCTGTCCCTTTAAAACAGATAGTTTCATTTAGTGGCATTTACAAACAGGTTCCACTGTCTATGCTCCAGTAATATGTTGGAGGTACGTACAGACTTTAATTACCAGAGGTAGAAGCATACGGTTTAACCATTATTATCAGATGTTTCTTACACAGGTGCCTTTAAAACAGATAGTTTCATTTAGTGGCATTTACAAACAGGTTTCACTGTCTATGCTCCAGTAATATGTTGGAGGTACATACAGACTTTAATTACCAGAGGTAGAAGCATACGGTTTAACCATTATTATCAGATATTTCTTACACAGGTGCCTTTAAAACAGATAGTTTCATTTAGTGGCATTTACAAACAGGTTCCACTGTCTATGCTCCAGTAATATGTTGGAGGTACGTACAGACTTTAATTACCAGAGGTAGAAGCATACGGTTTAACCATTATTATCAGATATTTCTTACACAGGTGCCTTTAAAACAGATAGTTTCATTTAGTGGCATTTACAAACAGGTTCCACTGTCTATGCTCCAGTAATATGTTGGAGGTACATACAGACTTTAATTACCAGAGGTAGAAGCATACGGTTTAACCATTATTATCAGATATTTCTTACACAGGTGCCTTTAAAACAGATAGTTTCATTTAGTGGCATTTACAAACAGGTTCCACTGTCTATGCTCCAGTAATATGTTGGAGGTACATACAGACTTACGGTTTAACCATTATTATCAGATATTTCTTACACAGGTGCCTTTAAAACAGATAGTTTCATTTAGTGGCATTTACAAACAGGTTTCACTGTCTATGCTCCAGTAATATGTTGGAGGTACATACAGACTTTAATTACCAGAGGTAGAAGCATACAGTTTAACCATTATTATCAGATGTTTCTTACACAGGTGCCTTTAAAACAGATAGTTTCATTTAGTGGCATTTACAAACAGGTTCCACTGTCTATGCTCCAGTAATATGTTGGAGGTACATACAGACTTTAATTACCAGAGGTAGAAGCATACGGTTTAACCATTATTATCAGATTTTTCTTACACAGGTGCCTTTAAAACAGATAGTTTCATTTAGTGGCATTTACAAACAGGTTCCACTGTCTATGCTCCAGTAATATGTTGGAGGTACATACAGACTTTAATTACCAGAGGTAGAAGCATACGGTTTAACCATTATTATCAGATATTTCTTACACAGGTGCCTTTAAAACAGATAGTTTCATTTAGTGGCATTTACAAACAGGTTCCACTGTCTATGCTCCAGTAATATGTTGGAGGTACATGCAGACTTTAATTACCAGAGGTAGAAGCATACGGTTTAACCATTATTATCAGATGTTTCTTACACAGGTGCCAGACTAAACCAGTTGATCAAGCTACTGGTTTGGTATTTGTCAGCAACTAGTCACGCTCTGATGATTTTCACATTGCGACCCACGGCTCAGGTTTTACTGTTGGCAATCAGTGACATGCAAATAATCTTAATTACAAATGCTGGATTATCTGAACAGTAAGCCTAATATTCTAACACCAGTTTGCTAAATCAGTATTATGTGTTTTCAAGTGGGAAAATAGATCATGTTTCTATGATCTGTAACTGGTCACTGTTAACACTCAACTTGATAAACAGCTAGGTCATTAGTGAATGAAAGAAAAGAAGATAAATAATAATTTTACTATAACAAAACTTAAAATATAAAAAGTTTATAATACTGTGTTTTGTGATGAAGACTATACAGTTTATATTTGTAAGTGTGTAGATATATATATTATATTATAGGGTGGGAAGATGTATAAATATTTTTACTTTCATAGGTATATAATGAAAAGCTCAGAAAGTGACAGACTGATATACACACAGAAAAGAACATTTATATATTTTCACAGATGTGAATAATAATTATTTTGCTCCAATTAAATACATAGATGAATTGTATTACTATGATCACTGATGTCTTGTAAGAATGATATTGCTGATATTAAACCATGATCACTGGTATCAAATGATGATATTACTGATATCAAACCAAGATATCACTGATATTAGTTTTGCATTTTTAATAAGAACATAAAAATAACATTTTACAATCATTAAAACATAACTATATCCATTGAATTGCAGGTAATTGCATACAAGTAATAAACGTTTTACATAATAAATGCATTATCTGGATCTTGGAAGTCTACATATGAAGCAATAAATGAACCATTTCCAATAGCATAACAATTAAACAGCACAATTAACTAGTAATAGCTCTGTCACGTAACAACAACAAGTCAACAATTATATCACAGACAAACCTGTGTAAAGCAGCCACCTGTGAGAATAATAACAGCTGGCCTTTATAATTAGTTGGCTAACTAACTAATAGATGTTAATTTAGACCACGTTTATTTGATTTTGATTAGGCCTCTAAAGCACCTGTTTGGTAATTAGAAATTATGTGGTAAATTAAATGATTATGGAGAATGGTAAGCTGGTCTCTTATCACAGGTGACTGTTTAATAGAGGTGGCTGCTTGAGCAGGTTTGGCTGTATTGATGTTATACTGTAGCACATGGCAACCAACAACAGATTTATTAATTATGCAATGCAATCTCCATGCCTGTGTAATAACACTACCCAGTAATCTAAATCATATACCTACAGTCCATGACCATCATAATCCTATTAGTCATAACGTTTCTACACAATCGCAATGATTATTTTCTTATACCAGCCTAGGTGACATACGTTAGTGGTTAATTCAGCTATCGGTTAATAGATACTGGGTTCACTCCCAAGTACCAGCTCCAACAGAGAGCAAATGCATAGGTGTCGGAAGATGGCAGCAACTGGAGGGGGTGGGGCACTTATTAAATGCAAGTTCATACTGTGCATATTGTGGCCACTCAGTTTTACAGTTGGGGTGTGTGTGTGTGTGTGTGCAGTGCTCCCCTGACCCCCCCCCCCCCCCCCATTTCTGACACCTATGAAATGTTAACAACTTGATGGGTAGGCGTAAAGTCACTACACACTACATTGACTTCTCTTTTACTAACCACTACTAACTAACCAACTCACTGTCCTGTACAGATAACCCAGGTAGCTGAGGTTTGTGCCCATGGCAGTGTGTGTTTGAACCTTAATTAAATGTTGTGACTAAAGGTTTTGATTTACTTAATAATTTTAACATCATAATAGTATTTTATGCATGTAGGTTTTTTCTATACCGAAATAAATAAATGATCACACAAATAGTAACAGCAAATAGAGACTGTAACCAAAACTTTCAAACCATATATATTGTGAGAACTTGACCATGTTACTCGGGCACAGTGGAGCAGGGGTATGTGTGTGTGTGTGTGTGTGTGTGTGTGTGTGTGTATGTGTATGTGTGTGCTGGGGGAGCTCTAGCTCTAGCCTCCCCCCAATAATTTTGAATCAAAAATATTATTGGTAGTAAATCTTAAGGCAGAGATGAATTTTACTTGTGGAATGCAGGAAATTGCATTTCAGGACAACTAGTTTTATAAATTTTACTGGGGAGCATACCCCCACCGCACCCCTCTAGAAACTTTTTTTTGCGCCCTTGATCTCAGTCACTCCAATGTCTACTTGCTTCTGCCATGCCTGTTATTGGCAGTCAATTCAACACTACTGACATTACAACTTTGTATGAAATACAGACATTATTGTGCTAGTAATTAATTGAATTTGGTTTACAATTCCATGCATTCCCTTATTTTCCATCAGTATTCTTTACAATGATCAGCAACCACCATTTTCCTATTTTGTGATTTAATTTTCATCTTACATGTATTTTATGAACTAAATCTGATAAAACACACTACAATAATTATGACACAATAATTTATTTTAGTGTTATTACAAAGTATTATATATATAAAGTATTGTTTAGTAATCAATCTGTTGACTATGTTTAAAACAACAGCAGTTAAATAAGTTGTTAGTTTTAGTGCCAATATATTACACTGAAATAATATGGAATATGTATCTATTATTTAATATCATGAAATTTAAATTAAAACTTATTTTTTTTAACTGGCTTCTAAATAATTTTAGTATATTTATTCATTCATTAGGATTTTTTTAAATGTTGCCTTATTTATTGTAAATATTCACCAATATAAAGAATTATATTAGTAATATAAAGAAACAATATAATATGGACATCTAAACTAACAGTAAACAAAATGATCAGGGTGAAAAGAAACAATAAAATATACATCACTGAACAAATAAACACATAATAAATCTATTTACAACAAATTATAATTAATACAATTTTGTTTTCTTTGAAAACAAAAACAAAATAAAGAAAAACATGAGCGATAACTAAACTCAACGTCAAAATAATGACAGTTATTTTATAAAGGACAAATGATGCTGAACAGTTTGAATAAAAATCAAATATTCTAAATGATACACATTGAAATATATAATTTAACTGACTAAATTATCTTATTGTACATGTATATATGTCAGCTTTATAGCCAATATAGACCCCAAACAACTGAAAAGACATCTGTGAGAACACACAAAATAAAACAAAAAAAAACCTCCAAAAGAATACCAAAATGTTTATTTGTAATAACTCAGTCTGTAAAAGACATTTGCTATAACTCAGTCTGTATACCGTAGTTCTTTGCAATAACTCGGTGGTGAAATTTCTCTTGCTTTTAATATTATTTTTTCAAGTGTTCCTTTTTTGCTATTAAGGTCTATTTTTCTTTTTTTATTCTGACATCTATCACACTAATGTATTTCCTTTCATTTCTCCAACGACCCATACCAGTTCTATTCTGTCAAATCACTGTTTTTTGTTTGGTAACTGTACCACACATTTGTATTCCATTATCTTTGCTGTAGGCATAAACTGACAATAATTATGGACAATAATAAAGTATGAACCAGAATATGGATAAAAACTGGCCAATCAGATGATTGCAATTCTGGCCCCTCTGATAAATATGAACACACAATAATAATTCTACCATCTAACATTAAATAATAATAATACGATCTAACATTAAATAACAATGATGTGAGACCAAACATCCAGTATGTGAGATCAGTGCACTATTTTCAAGTGCTTAGAAGGCAAATAGTTTTTAAAAAACTAACAAAATTCAACTGCAAAGCAAATCTAAATACAAACAATTGCTATGCGAATGATACACGTAAATGAAAAAAAAAAGAAAACAAGATATATAGTCATATTTTCTATAGCAAATAAACAGAAAGTTGTAAGACCATATATTGTGTAGTGTACATTTTCTATAGCAACTAACAGAAACCTGTAAGGCCATTTATAGTGTAGTATATATTTTCTATAGCAAATAAACAGAAAGCTGTAAGGCCATATATAGTGTAGTGTACATTTTCTATAGCAAATAAACAGAAAGCTGTAAGGCCATATATAGTATAGTACACATAATATTACTAGCTGCCTGCCATTAAACTCAGTCAATAGCAATTATAATTTAATGATACACTGAAAACATCCAGTATTTGTAAATAAAAACAGCAAAAAAAAAATCTAATAATGAGTTTAATGGCTGGTTTATCTTGTTAATTTCCTACTAATCATTTCATTTCATGCTTTTAAATTCTAACTCTTATTATTGTTGGATACTTCATTTTAACTGCTGCAAAATAAAGCTGATATTTTAGAACAATATAATGTTGCGAAATTTCATTACAAAGCACTGCAAAACGAATTTTTGCTAAAAACTGCGTTGAGCTTTCACAATGTTTATTTTAAAAATGTAGCATGAATCATAAATGAAATATAAACAAAATGTAACATTTGATAACTATAAAGTCATTATTAATTGCAGAATATGAAACATTATGAATGTGCATGGCACAGATCATTAATAAATGTTCAAAAGTAAGGTTCTAATTTTAAATGTTTGAAACTAAAGTAAAAAAAACTCCAACAATTCCTCACAATTAAATGTCTCACCTACCATAAAACGTTTCAGTGCACAGTGATGAACATCCATCGGTGCAACTACAAACCAAGTTTCATTGACTTAAGAGTTATAACTTGTGAGAAACTGATCAATATGTGAAACTTTAACGTTAAACTTTAACACAAAGTTGACGCCACCAAAACCACTCCTGCTAGAAAAGTAATACATGTACCTATTTCTCATCTTTTTATTTCCTAAACGTGAGACAAAAAATCTAACAATACAAGTTATTCCAGAACTGTATTTAACATTAACAACAAATTATTAGAACATCATGAAAGGCATGATGTAGTAATGGTTCCATTGATGAATTTAAAACCATAAAAACTGTTTTAAAAAACAACAACCTGTGTTAGAACCATAGTTGAATTTGAATTTGCTATAAAAGAAATCTTGCATTACAGTAATCCAGTGACAGATGTTGACACTATGTTGCAGGAATCTTAGGTACCATCCTTACAGACAATGAATGGCTTGTACGTGGGGATCCCACCACTATTTTATCCAACAAATATAGTTCCATTCAGACAATGAATGGCTTGTACGTGGGGATCCCACCACTATTTTATCCAACAAATATAGTTCCATTCAGACAATGAATGGCTTGTACGTGGGGATCCCACCACTATTTTATCCAACAAATATAGTTCCATTCAGACAATGAATGGCTTGTACGTGGGGATCCCACCACTATTTTATCCAACAAATATAGTTCCATTCAGACAATGAATGGCTTGTACGTGGGGATCCCACCACTATTTTATCCAACAAATATAGTTCCATTCAGACAATGAATGGCTTGTACGTGGGGATCCCACCACTATTTTCATCCAACAAATATAGTTCCATTCAGACAATGAATGGCTTGTACGTGAGGATCCCACCACTATTTCATCCAACAAATATAGTTCCATTCAGACAATGAATGGCTTATACGTGGGGATCCCACCACTTATATTCATCCAACAAATATAGTTCCATTCAGACAATGAATGGCTTGTACATGAGGATCCCACCACTATTTCATCCAACAAATATAGTTCCATTCAGACAATGAATGGCTTGTACGTGGGGATCCCACCACTATTTCATCCAAAAAATATAGTTCCATTGAAATGAGTGCCTCTTTTCTTCAGTTTATTTTCTTGGAATAAGAATTAGGTTATGTAGTAGTGAAAGGGAGTCCAAGTCACATAATTATTGTGAAAAAAACAAGGTTGATTCCTGCATCTAGAACTCAACGCCATATGTGTAGTATGTTGCCTATCTACTGAAGTTTAATAAGAGTTGCTTCCCTTGTCAGACCCTTCAAAGTAAAGAGTGGTAAGGTTGGTAGGTACTGGGTTTGCAGCCCGTTACCGGCTCCCACCCAGAGCAAGTTTTAATGACTCAGTGGGTAGGTGTAAGACCACTACATCCTCTTCTCTCTCACTAACAACTAACCCACTGTCCTGGACATACAGCCCAGATAGGACAGCGTGCTTGAACCTTAATTTGATAAAAGCACGAAAATTAGTTGAAATGAAATGAGTGGTAATATTTTGAACAGCAAGACTTAGTGGTGAACTTGTTATTTGATTTGTTTAGTAGAATATTGTCACAGGGGGCAACTCTCTTCTTCTATGGTAGAAAGATAAACATTGTTTTGCTGCTTTAATTGTTACACAGATTCATGTTTGTAAAAACAACAGTGGTGAGATACCTGCACCCCATGTGTGTCTCTGCCCCGGATTAGGCCCCTGGCCTCCAGAGGCCGAACCTTGGGACGGACATGTTTGAAACCCTCGTGGTATATGAGCATGTTAAAATATTATCGCATCGCACCATGTGTGTGTAGTATACCACCAGAATAACACAACTGGATAGGTGTCTCACTAAAAACTAACAAGCAGTCATCTACCATTGTCCCGTACAGAATAGCTCAGATTAATGAGGTCTGTGCTCAGGATTACAAACTTCAATCTTAAATGAATATAAACATGGAAATAAATTACTATTGAAAATGAAGTGAAAAACAGTAACTGGTTGCTATAAATGATACATTACACTCTTATAAGTCGACCGCCCAAGTTATAAAATAATTTTTTGGTGAAAACAAATTTGATTGATAGGCAAAGATATATGGTAGGTATGTCCCTTCCATAACAAATGTACATGTATTTTATATTTGTTTGTAAGTGTCTTTGGTGTCCTCTATAGATAGCTTCAGCTGCAACAGACATTTTCTCATGAACAATGGAATACCATGATGTTTATAAATTATTCCATAATATTAAACTAATGTTTTATTTTTTTATTTTATCCAATTTTAAAAAATAATTTACCATACAAAATGAATATCCAACAATCGACATTTTGTAGATGGATTACATGCAACTGGTTTTGTCCATAATGTGCAATCCACATTAAAATGAATTTATGAAAATAGATAACTTATGATAAAAACATGATGTATGTAAACTTTATTCAATCATGTATAAAACAGAACCAGATTTTTTTTTGTGTGTGACATTTTAGCATGAAATACCTATTTAAAATGAGAAGAAAAAACAGAAAAAATCATAATGGTTGTGTCATAATTTTGACAATCACAAACATTCTTCATTTTACCACCAATTTTTTTTACTAATTATTTCATGAATATAAAACAAGCTACTGAGTCTGAATAAAAAAAACTAATTTAATTATGCAAGTTTGTATATTGTAAATGTTTACAGTGTATGTATTCATATAAAAAGCATTTTCTTAAAAAAAATAAAAATAATAATCTACAGCTATAATCATGATTTTGAACATGTAATAAACTGGTTGTTGCTGGTGCTGTGTAGTTCTCTCTGTCTCTGGCACTTGGTCTATCCCAGTGTAATCTGGTTCACCGGGTCCACGGGAGGGAGACCTTTTTCGGCAGAACAAGTCTGGTTAAAGGAGCAACATATGTGGCCAGCCTGGAATAGAAAAGTCCGAGTGTAATACACATACATTGTATTAACAAAATGATGGAAAAATAAAATACCAATGATACAAAGTTTGACAGTTAAATAAGGAGTATACAGACCTATAGTCCATCCCATCATTCTATAAAAATGTTTTTTTGCTATTAATTTCAATTTTGTTTGATGTACAATAAAAGTAAAAGTGTTTTAAAAATAAAAAAAAGCATCCTATTTTTGTGTGTAATTTACAAATATATTGGCTCAGAAATAAATAACTTGTAGTAAATTTCATAGTATGAAAAAAGGCATTCCCTATGGGACGGACTATACGCATGCATTCAGAAATTTGTCAGTATCTGTGAAATGAGTAACCTTAGAAATGAAAATCTACCATCTTCTGTGACCAGAGCCCCGTTCCACAAAGCGATGTTAGTGCCAAGATCACGGTAAGTGCATATGTTAGCTGTCCAGTTACGGTGATCTTAGAGCTAAGATCGCTTCGTGGAATGGGGTCCAGGTGGTTAAGCCATCAGACTTAAGGCTTGTAGGTATTGGGTTCACGTTGTAGTACTGGCTGCCACTCACAGTGAGTTTTTAATAGGTCAGTGAAAGAATGTAAGGCCAGTATACTGATTTCTCTCCCACTAACTGACTGCTAATAACTAACCATTCAATCCTGTGCTAGAGAGACAGCCCAGATAGCCAAACTGTGCACCCAGAACAGAATGCTTACATTTTTGTTAAAAATAAGCATTAAAAAATCAAGTTGAAATGAATAAAAGAATGGATGGATGGATGGATGGATGGATGGATGATAGATGGATGATGGATGAATGGATAGATGGATGAATGGATGGTTTGGATGGATGGATGGATGGATGGATGGATGGATGGATGGATGGAATGGATGGATGGATGGATGGATGGATGGGTGGTTTGGATGGGTGGTTTGGATGGATGGATGGATGGATGGATGGATGGGTGGTTTGAATGGATGCATGGATGGATGGGTGGTTTGGATGGATGGATGGACAGACAGACAGACGGACGGACGAATGAGAAATGTTTGAAACATTTATGAATAAATAAATGAAACTATTACCAGTAGACAATGAATTATGAACAGAAAATCACCATTTAGAAACCATTTTTATAATTATGTAAAATAAATATTAAAAGTAAAAGATGTGAAACCTTACCATACATTCACAGGACGTGCAGGGGTCCGTGTTGAGCACCCAGCTGTCCCCGTGTCCGTACGTGTGTCCGCGGTACATGCAGGTGTCCATGGAGTGGTCGAGTCCCCCGATCCCGATGTGTGGGCTCAGACACGGGTTGTCATCGATACAGCGCGGGCAGCAGTCGCCCTTCTCCTGCACCATGTTCTGACACGCTGCGGAGGGACACTCAATAGGCCAGCAGTCCACCTCGCCATGCTGAAATCATGAAAAACAGCACCAATTATAGTAGGTTAATGAACTGAGTAACTGTTTGTCTATATCCATTGGTTTGTTCATTTATTTATTTATCCATCCATTCACCCACCCATTCATCTATCCATCTTTCCATTTGTTCATCCACCCACTCATCCTCCCACCAACCCATCCATCCATCCACATACCAACCTTGAACCCACCCACCCATCTATTTATCCATCCGTCTACCAATACTTCCATCCATCCATCTTTTTATTCATCCTTCCATCAATCCATCTTTTTATTCATCCATCTATCCATACATCCATCCACAAACCAATCTCTAACCCATACATTCATCTATCCATTCATCAACAAACCACCAACTCTATACCCATCCATCCACAAACCACCCATCCATCTTTCCATCCATCCACAAACCAATCCATGCATCCATCCAACCCAGAACCCTGACAGCAAATCCACCTACATGTATTCCTTCTACGTATCTATCCATTAAAAGAACAAAAAAACTAAAAATAATCATCTTTATTACTGTGTACTAGAAGAATATAGAGCATCAGTTATTACCAGACATTCACAGGTTTGACACTGGAAGATCCACTGTTCTCCATTCTGCATGAGCAGCTCAAACTCCTGATGTTGGCACTGAGCAGACTGGTTGCAGTGGGGGCAACAGTCGTAGTCAACATCGGCCTGGGAACAGTCACAGGCCATCTTGTGGCAAGTAGCTACACCAGCCTGTGAAAAACAACACATGTATGTAATGAATAAACAAGAGAGAATTAGACCTAACACTTCTGCCAATTCATATCATACTTTCAAGGTGTTCATTCATTCAATCATCTGTCCACTCATTCTTGAGGTTGCAATACCAGCCTCGATGGCGTTGTGGTTAAGCCATCAGACATAAGGCTGGTAGGTACCGGGTTCACAGCCTGGTACAGCTCCCACCCAGAGTGAGTTTTAACGACTCAATGGGTAGGTGTAAGTCCACTACACCCTCTTCTCTCTCACTAACCACTAACAAACTAAGCCCCAAAATAAGTTGAAAAGAAAGGAGATTTCAATACCTTTAAAAGAGTTGGACTGTGACAGATATAAAGGGTTATTCATGATGACCTCCTAAAGAACTTTAAAAAAAATTATCTTTTTTTTGGTTGTAATTATGAAACTGACATCGGGGGGGGGGGGGGGGGGGGGTGGGGGGTGGGGGGAGAAGAAAAATTATTGACAGAAATTGTTTTCTTTTTCTTTGACCAAAAATATATTGTGGAGTATCATGAAAGATAGCTGGTTGAAGAATCATGAGTCAATCACCACCTCTTGAGATACATGTACCACCAAGATAAATCAAAGTGCAGCAATATCTGGCCAAGTGGGCACATCTGTCAATAAGTCACCTCTTCAATCTCAAATCCAAAGCATTTAATTAATATAGTACAAACTGACCGGTATTAAGTAGCCACCTGTTCTAAAGTTGAACCACTAGAGCACATTAATTAATTAATCATTGACTTTTGAATGTCAAGCATTTGGTAATTGTGGCATGTAGACTTCAGAGGACACCCACTACAGGTATACAGGTGAGACAACTGTCGACTAACGAGGGTTTGAGTTAGTGTGTGAGTTCTATTGTTTGACATACCTTACAGGTACAGGTGAGTTTTTATTGTTTGACATACCCTACAGGTACAGGTGAGTTCTATTGTTTGACATACCTTACAGGTACATGTGAGTTCTATTGTTTGACATACTCTACAGGTACAGGTGAGTTCTATTGTTTGACATACCTTACAGGTACAGGTGAGTTCTATTGTTTGACATACCTTACAGGTACAGGTGTGTTCTATTGTTTGACATACCTTACAGGTACAGGTGAGTTCTATTGTTTGACATACCTTACAGGTACAGGTGTGTTCTATTGTTTGACATACCTTACAGGTACAGGTGTGTTCTATTTTTTGACATACCTTACAGGTACAGGTGTGTTCTATTGTTTGACATACCTTACAGGTACAGGTGAGTTCTATTGTTTGACATACCTTACAGGTACATTTGAGTTCTATTGTTTGACATACCCTACAGGTACAGGCGAGTTCTATTGTTTTACATAGCTTACAGGTACAGGTGAGTTCTATTGTTTGACATACCTTATAGGAACATGTGAGTTCTATTATTTGACACACCTTACAGGTACAGGTGAGTTCTATTGTTTGACATACCTTACAGGTACAGGTGTGTTCTATTGTTTGACATACCTTACAGGTACAGGTGTGTTCTATTGTTTGACATACCTTACAGGTACAGGTGAGTTCTATTGTTTGACATACCTTACAGGTACAGGTGTATTCTATTGTTTGACATACCTTACAGGAACAGATGAGTTCTATTGTTTGACATACCTTACAGGTACAGGTGAGGCAGCTGTCAACTGACGACTGCCAGGTATCTCCATCACTGTGTTCAGCCCCCTCAAAGAGACAGGCTATAAATACAAACAATTAGAAACCACACATACACAAGTCAAACAATAAACTACAATTTATACTTAATTATTTTATACAAATTCAAACATTGTGTAAGTTTAAAACTTAAAAGAAAACACACCCCGCAGGTATATTGGGATTCTTTTATTTAGAAACAGTGTTTGTTTTAGCAATTATAAAAATCAATAAAATCAAATTATAAATTTTAAAACTTTATTCATTCATATTTCTGATTATTTACACAAAATATCTGTTAAAGGCACTTAAAAGTATATAAAGTATCAGTAATATATTAATTTAGTCCAAGTATCTGCAGTTAATGAAACTGTAAAGAACTTTATAGATCTATTGTCAACCAAATATCTAAACATCAAATATCTTACTTTCCAGACATGTGTTGGTGTTTTTGCACTTGCATTCGTAGCTTCCTTCTGTGTTCACACATTGCATGCTGGGATGACAAGTATGGCCGCCACCTTCACCAATACATTCATTAATATCTAAAATTAAAAAAAGAAAAAGAAAAAAAGTTAACTAAATTATGTAATTTTATGAGAAAAAAAAAATGTTCACAAACTTTTCCTCTCCAAATAAAGCAATCTGAAATATGACACAGTTATGACTTTTTTTAATTCCGATCGTTCACAATATGAAGTAAAATTATGCTGAATGTGTTAGTCATAGATGAAGTAAATATGAACTTCATCAGTCCATACTGAAAACTATTTCACAGATTTTGTTATAAAATTATAGTTTATAAAAGTAAATGTGTTCTCTTGTATACAAATGTTGTAAGAAATAAAACTTACGTAATATAAACTATCAGCCATGATTAAATTATTTGCCTTATACTTGATATACAAAAATTAATATAAACATATAAAAATTTATCTTTTTTCCTTATTTCTGTTTATATTTCTAGAGTTTAAAATACCAATTTCATTCTGTTTTAATATTACCGGTACTTACGTAGATCTGAAAGTTAAGATTGTAAAATGTGAATATCAATCTGTAGGGTTTAAAACCCCCTAAAAAAACCCTACAAATATAGTAGGACCATTGAAGAATAACATAAAAACAAAAATTCCTTCAATACAAAAACTACTAACATAAGTATTTACACAAACACTGAAGAATATTTCTATGCTAACACACAACATTTACTTAGAAACATGCAACAATAAAAGACTGGGAAAGATGAACCAAAATTTAAGCATTAAAAGAAACTCTAGCCACAGAAACTACTGCTAAAATATTTTAGAAATATACAGGTAATGATGTGCTCATGTGTGCATATTATTGGACATTTTAAATAAGCGCTACCAAAATTTTAACAGTACAATGGCAAAAGTACATGCACAAGACCATGATCCAACTACAACGTGGTACACATAAATGTACAGATATGATAACGTAGCGCTGACATCAACAAAGTCTTCTGTAACTGAGACGTAGGTGAAAGTTTCTGTTACAATATCGTAACTAGTATATGAAAAGTCTTTGCCGTTTAAGGGGAGTGATCACTCTCACTCCCCATCACTCCCCTGAAACTAGTTTAAGGAGAGTAATTTGTAGCTCCCCTTAGCCTGTAAATTTATATGGTATCAATGTGGTAATATCTCTAGGATCCACATTAGTGAAGCAATTAATCACTCCCCTCAATAATTTTTTTCTCATTAAGGTTTGCATATACATATTTATTTAACATCAAGAAAATAGTTATTAATTAGATTCAAATTTCCTCATTGCTATTGCTGCCTCACAGGAGATAGTAATTTTCTTCACCATAATTATCAATCAATGAAAGCTAATTTAACATGTACTGTATATTACAAAACAAAATTTGGCTTTAGCACAACCAAAAAAAAGAATCAGTGAAGTAATAGCTAGCCTTAAATATTAAGGAAAACCATCCTTTTGGAGGATGTTTGGAGGGGGGAGGGGGAGAAGGGGAGGGGAGGGAGAAGAGGAGGGGAGGGAGAGGCAGAAGGGGGGTGAGAGGAGGGGAAGAGAAAGGGAGAACAGGTGGGGAAGGCAAAGGAGGGAGGCAACATTTGGAGATGGGAGGAAAGGAGGGAGAGGTTCTGTTGCTGTGGAAAATGATGATAGCATGACCTTAAAATAAGCATTGGCAGGGCACAGTGGCCTGTACACACTCTTCTGTTGGTACGTGTCAATAGTGAATCATCATTATGATCGATATATTATGAATACTCTCTACCAGATGGAAAAAAGTTTGGTATGACTAGTCGTTCTTGATTTTCTTATCATTAATAACTAAAACCCTCTAGCAGAGTTTTTGAAGAATAAGGAGTTGCTCCCCTTAGTCCACCGAATAGCCATTACATTGGTGAACAATGAACAAGCAACAGAAATAGACTGGAGTTCTGTTCTTTTTTAACCTTGACACATGTTCGGTGTACCTAACCTGATGAATCATCTTTCGAACAGTGTTCGTTTGAGACAACAACTACTTTACTCCAAGACGAACAACTATTTTAATTTTTTTTAAAAGCATTAGTGATACCACAAATGCCATTAACTTGTGCTACTTGTAAAATCAATTTCATCCTTTTAATAGTCTCACTTTCGGTTAACCCTACATTTGTAGTAATCCCCATGAACAAATGAGAATCAATATTGGGAATATTGTTAATCCGGAGGGACGGAGGTGTTTGTTAAAGTTAATCTCCACGTCTGGCCTCATCATGATTTGTGAGGGCCGGGACGCACTGTAACAATGTAAGTGATTAAAATACAGCTAATCCTCCGGACTCGAGCGCTGCCCATAAACAAACATCAGCCGTGTCTGGCAAATCAAACACTCCTGGGTGTTCACTAAGAATTGCAATTAATAAACATGGAAATTCATTTACAATTAGTGATATTGCCACAAATGTTGTGATTTCATACCACATTAATTAGCTACAGATGTGCACAGAGTTCAAGAATGCACGGTCAACTTGGGTATGAAGACATTTTGAAAAGTGGAAATCCACCATACCATACACAGTCTTATTCTGTCTTTTATTCTTAGTTTTATTTTTCACTTTATATTAACTATTACAAACCCACAAATAATAATTAAATGTTTCTGAGTATAAAAAAATCTACAGAATTTTTCTAGCTAATAATAGATTTAATTTTTTCTTTTCTTTTAAAAAGATTACTAAAAGACTGCTCACTTTGTTGAGAAAACAAATACCAAGTAACAAAGTAATAAATGAACAAAAGTTAAAAAGAAATTGGTATGTTTTGTATTCACTGTACAGCATCATTAAACATTAATTCACATAAATATCGCAATTTGAAGTACTTTGTGTTAATAAAAATTGAAGTAAAAAAGAAAAAACCCCAAAACCTAGCTCAGACAAAAATGTTGAAGAATCATGTATAAAATTAGTTTAATACTGCATATAAAATAGTAGATAGTGTAAGGCAAGATTCACTGCCTAAATTAAGCCACAGAATTGCTACAACATGGAAACCTGGACACAGATGTTTACATGGCCAGTGAATCAACAAGGTCTATAACCAGATCGGAATTAGAACTAATTAAGTAAATTAAGTACACTACCGTTAGACCTCCGGAGGCTACTGCCCTGGGAATAACACAAATTAACTCCAATTAGAAAAAAGGAGAAAAATACTAAACAGACAAAAAAAAATGAAAAACTTCACAAACATGAAACATATACCCTACACTGGCATTACCAATGGTAATTTACCATATATTACTGAAGAAATTCAACTGCTACTACTACATGCATGCTACATTTTATTTGTTGTTGTCATAAATATATCTAACCAGTAATTACAGCTTTAAAATATAGTGCTTTGACAGGATGGCCAAACTGTTTTTTAAAAATGCAATCTCACCGTCTATCCTACAACATTACTAAATGCAAACACTACTAAATGAAGACTTTTAATGCAGCATGTGTGTTCATTATCATTCAGTCAACTGTTACGATGCAACATACCTGGTTAACCAGTCTTGTTGGCATCTATTAGTACACTATGGGCCCAAATTACCAAGCCTGTTTATGTCTAATGTATTGTGTATCTACATACATTTACAATGCTTAAACACCTGCTTTTAAGAAAAACAGGCATCATAAATTCAGCCCTATATTATTAAATAGTTGAGAAGTATTTTAACACTTTGGTCCTGATATGGGGAATGCCACATTTTGGGGGTTTTACATAACCTAGATCAACAATATCAGTTAAAGGAAATTGAAAACTGGCATATAAGAACAAGAACAAATTTCAAATGGATCATCTATTGTAAAAATATGTAGTTAACAGAGTTAATCTTTATGTTCCAGAACAAAAAATGTAATCAAACACACACACCAACCTCCCCCCCCCCCCCTCCCCCCAAAGAAAAAAACAAACAAACAAAAAAACACACAAAAAATCTTTTAAAATTAACCATTTGGACTCAAGCTTCCAAAATTTTCTTTAAAACAGATCATTCATGATTATTGTTTAATCCGGCTGTTATAACTTTGAACAAGAGTAACAATGGACCCGGTTTTCTTGGGTGATCCTGATAACACCTATTTTTTTTCAAATTCAAATTTTAAGTTTTTACAACTTTGAACAATAGTAACAATGGACCTAGTTTTCTTGGAAATGTAGCTTTAAAGTTGGTACCAAAGATTTGAAGTTGTTAAATGGAAAAATAAAACTTTGAAAAATGCAGTTAGAATATCAGTTTAGTTAAAAGGTATGATGAAGAATGGTAAAAAAAAACCCACAAAAATAAATGTCGGAAATTTAAATGTATCAAATAAAACAGATATTTTGAAGGAAATTTCTCATTGGCCAGTTTTACTATGATTATCATATCAGAATCATGCATATTACATCACACAAAACATTTAACTGTGGTGCAAAAATAATTTAGAACAAAAAAAAACATAAAACAAAAAAGAAGAACACAATGCAAAAGTTACACACGACGACAACACGTAGTACCTAGGCAAAGACTGCCATAGTGGTTGTCAGGCCAGTTGCTGTGGAAACCTTCCAGGCAGTCGCAATGATACCAACCCGGCAAATTGATACAAACAGAATGTCCGCGACAAGCCGAGATGCCTAGCGCACATTCATCAATATCTAGAAGGACATAAAGGATCACTTTATATGTAAATAAAACAAACTCTAATGGTAAAATATAGTCTTTTTTTTATAATCATGGAACATATCTGCATGGTCTGCAACAATATCTTCACCAGTCTGTGTGAGATTAAATAAAAGACAACCAAGCAGAATATATTAAACAACAACCCCCCCCCCCCCCCCCCCCCCCCCCCCCCCCCAACAACCCCCCCCCCCCCCCCCCCGGTTAAAATCGTAACAGAAGTCCACATCAATAGAATAGATGTTTAATGACACCCCAGCATGAAAAATACACCAGCTATTGGGTGTCAAACAATGGTAAATACAAAGCATGAAGTGATGAACCACATTAATATAAAAATTCAACAGTTAATTAAAAACACAGTGTAAAGAACTGAGGAAAAAAGAAGTCCACATCAAGTTATGTAACCCATCATATCCCAGTATTAAGAAGATTGAAGAAGAAACCTTTTTAGTTCATTGGTTGTTTTTTTCATTTTTGATTTATTTTCATTTCATTTCAACTTATTTTCGTGCTTATATCCAATTAAGATTCAAGCACGCTGTCCTGGGCACACACCTCAGCTATCTGGGCTGTCTGTCCAGGACAGTGGATTAGTTGTTAGCTAGTTAGTGAGAGAGCAGAGGTGTAGTGGTCTTACACCTACCCATTGAGCCCTTAAGAACTCGCTCTGGGTTGGAGCTGGTACCGAGCTGCGAACCCTGTACCTACCAGCTTGTAGTCCGATGGCTTAACCACTGTGCCACGAGGCCATTTTTAAAAAAAAATTCATGCTAAGATCCATTTAAAGTGGAAGTACACTATCCTGAACACATACCTTGGTTATTTAGGTTCTCTGTCCAGAATTGAGATTATTTCTAGCACCTCACGAGTGATATATCAAAGCCCATGGTATGTGATACATATCAGACTTACCATATATTTGACATCCAATAGCCAGTGATTAATGAATAAATGAAAGAACAAAAACTTTAACTGTTTTGGTTAATGAAAGAAAATTTGGTATAGTGCTGGATCAATACCTTCCTCATTCCCCATTACAAACGTATCTGGGTAGGAGCTGGTGTTAGGATATGTGAACTTACAGCAACCCTACCATTACAAAGAATGGATGTAACATTAGAGCACTTACCATTCTAAAGAATGGATGTGAACTTGCAGCATCTACCATTATAAAAAATGGATGTGAACTTGCAGCATCTACCATTACAAAGAATGGATGTGAACTTACAGCATCTACCATTATAAAGAATGGATTTAAACTTATATCACCAACCATTCTAAAGAATGGATGTGAACTTATACCAACTACCATTATAAAGAATGATGTGAACATACATCACCAACCATTCTAAAGAATGGATTTGAACTTATACCACCTACTATTATAAAGAATGATGTGAATTTACATCACCAACCATTCTAAAGAATGGATGTGAACTTATACCACCTACCATTATAAAGAATGATGTGAATTTACATCACCAACCATTCTAAAGAATGGATTTGAACTTATACCACCTTCTATTATAAAGAATGATGTGAATTTACATCACCAACCATTCTAAAGAATGGATGTGAACTTATACCACCTACCATTATAAAGAATGATGTGAATTTACATCACCAACCATTCTAAAGAATGGATTTGAACTTATACCACCTACCAAAAAAAGTACCATTCTAAAGAATGGATGTGAACATACATCTCCAACCATTCTAAAGGTCAGTGACTTATCCATGACCTCTGTGTGCCACCATGCAAGTCTCATAAACACTGCTGTAGAGTACATAACGTTTTGAAAAAAAACCTATTAACCCTTCATGTCCTCAGCTAATTTGTAGGTTCCAGACAAGACACTGTTGGCATAGCAATTGTCTCAGTTATTACCAGGAAGACAGACAGTTCCAGATCTTGCAGGTTGATCAGATTCCATGATGGTAACCTGTGTGTGGTGTGCCCATTCTACCCTGTCACACATGACACCTCTTTCCCTTTAATGCTGCCGCAGAACACATAACCTTGTACAACTTGTGTAATTGCTGATGACACTTTATGTAAAATGAATAGCCTGTGCATACCCGAATTGGATGAAGAATTTGTTTCCTTGTGATGTAGTCTGTATGGCGGGGCAATAAACAAAGGAGAAAGGGCATGCTTTAGATAATGTATTTGCACAGAGGACATTAAAGCACATACTAGTTACTCAAGGTGGTCTGAAAGACACAATGCAGGGAATTACAAGCAGTTATTCATTATGTACTTGCTAACTCGGTATAAGGCTGGCTGACTTGCTCACAAGTGGTACATCTGCACCAGTAGGTGAACACAGACTGTATGACTGTATGACGGCCTTAATGATGCAGTGGTTATGCCAACAAGTTCTAGGCTGGGAAGTATTGGGATTAAATGCCTGATTCAGAACTTAAACTTAAATCTCCAGGAGAGTGTGCTTGAACAGTGTTCTGATGAAAACATGCCAAAGGTTTCCCCACTGGCTGGCTGGTGTTGTATGACTGTGGACAAATCCAGACTGGCACTGTGCACACTGTGAACAAATGAGTTGGCCACTCTCCTGAATTTGCTTAGTGAAAACCCATACACTACCAGACTGATAGCTGGTGCATAATGAGTTCATATCCCATTTGGGACATATGATTAGCAGCAGCATCCCACTGTCAGAATAATACATACCACAGCTTTTGTTACACCAGTTATGTCTCTGTCTGTCTCTGTCTCTGTCTCACTATCTGTCTGTCTGTCTCTGTCTCACTCTCTCTCTGTCTCTGTTTCACTCTGTCTCTGTCACACACACTCTCTCTCTGTCTCTGTCACACACACTCTCTCTCTGTTTCTGTCTCACACACTCTGTCTCTGTCTGACACACTGTCTCTGTCTCACACACTCTCTCTCTCTCTGTCTCACACACTCTCTCTCTCTGTCTCACACACACTCCCTCTCTCTCTCTGTCTCACACACACTCTCTCTGTCTCACACACACACACTCTCTCTCTCTCTCTCTCTCTCTCTCTCTCTCTCTCTCTCTCTCTCACACACACACTCTCTTGCTCTCTCTCACACAAACTCTCTCTCTCTCACACAAACTCTCTCTCTCACACACACACACACAAACACACACACACACTCTCTCTCTCTCTCTCACACACTCTCTCTCACACTCTCTCACACACACACTCTCTCTCTCTCTTTCACACACTCTCTCACACACACTCTCTCTCTCCTTCTCTCTCTCTCTCTCTCTCTCTCTCTCTCTCACACACACACACTCTCTCTCTCTCACACACACACACACACACACACACACACACACACTCTCTCTCTCTCTCTCTCACACTCTCTCTCTCTCTCTTTTATATGTGCTTTTCTGTCTGTGGGAAAGTGCATATAAAAGATCCCTTGCTGCTAATGGAAAAATGTAGCAGGTTTCATCCGATAACTATGAGTTATAATTACCAAATGTTTGACATCCAATAGCCGATGATTAATTAATCAATGTGCTCTAGTGGTGTTGTTAAACAAAACAAACTTTAAACTCTATCTCTCCCTCTTCTGATGTTGTTGAACCAGCAGAACAAACCCAGACTGAAGTTAACTGATGAACATGTTTTCTTTTCCTTTCTGTGAGATCCACATTAACTAGTTGTGACAATGATACAATTGATAGAGCTCTTTGATATAGCACCTGTTAGAAAACGGTTATCTCGGTAACCCACTGAACAAGTCTACTTGTCTTAACTGTTACATGTTTCCCAGCCTAATGGACAGTTTAATGTATGGTGCCATCTTCAGCTCCATTGCAATACTATATACCGTTCATCACCAGAATCATTGTCAGTGGCGGGACATAGCTCAGTAGTAAAGTACATGCCTGATGCACGGTTGGTTTGGGATCGATTCCTATCGGTGAGCCCATTGGGCTATTTCTCGTTCCAGCCAGTGCACCACGACTGGTATATCAAAGGCCGTGGTATGTGCTATCATCTCTGTGGGATGGTGCATATAAAAGATCTCTTGCTACTAATGGAAAAATGTAGCGAGTTTCCTCTCTAAGACTGTTAAAATTACCAAATTTTTGACATCCAATAGCTGATGATTAATAAATCAATGTGCTCTAATGGTGTTGTTAAACAAAACAAACTTTAACAGAATCATCCTCAGAACCATAATTCAGTCCAGCTAAGGCAAAAGGCAGTAAGTAATAATCAAGTACAAAATGACTTAATGTATCAATTTTGGTATTTTAGAATAAGCATCACAATAATCAGAGAAATATCTTTCTGAAACATTAACCTCTAAAAACAAAATCATTCCACTACTAAACCAAGCCTTTTCCAGATGAGTAAAAGACACAAAAAGTGATTTTTCTTGAATTTGTTAATGCACCTCAAGTTTACTACCTTTAGCTTTTGTAGGGTGGCATTATGATGTTAGTCAATTGATTTTCAGCCAAACCTTCTTAAGAACTGAGCAGCCACCGGTCTAAAAAGGTCACATACACTTTACAATTCTGCCATATTATTTCATTAAATACAGACTGATCTGTATCAAGCAGTCTCACTGGCCCAACGGAGCAACACTGGCTGTCAAGCTTTGGGCTTCCAAAGAAGACTTGACAGAGACAGTGTTTTTTATCACCACAACCAGACTCGCAGAAGAAGAAGTATCAAGCAGTCTGAAATGTCACTCTTCAAGCATCTTGACCCATACATATAAAACTTTACAGTCTAGATTCAAATCTTTAATGTTGTCACATGCATGCAATACATCATATGCATGACGCTACCATTGGAGCTGGGTGGTATTGACATTTGAGGTTCGGTATCTGTATCAGTATTTTGGTAGGGTGATTTCCTTCAGTATCGGTACAGTATTCAGTACTGACACAATACAGATACCGATAGTGAGCAATACATCATATGCATGACGCTACCATTGGAGCTGGGTGGTATTGAAATTTGAGGTTCGGTATCTGTATCAGTATTTTGGTACGGTGATTTCCTTCAGTATCGGTACAGTATTCAGTATTGACACAATACAGATACCGATAGCGAGCTATATTTTTGGTATACTTGGCTTTAAATGTTCATCCTGTTGAATGGCAGTTCCCCTGAACACCAAGTTGGAAGGATGTATCATCCTGTGGAATGGAAGTTCTTCTAAATGACAAGTAGGAAGGATGTTTCATCCTGGGGAGTGGCTGTTCTACAAATGAAGTAGGAAGGATGTATCATCCTGTTGAATGACAGTTCTCCTAAACACCAAGTTGGAAGGATGAATAATCCTGTGGAGCCACAATTCTCTAATGAATGAAATGCATGGCAGTGATTTATGTGAATGCACTATCACAACCTTTTCAAAAGTCTTTTATACTCTGCCTTGTGCAGAGATACAAGCTTGAATGTTTTAATAGTTTTTATCATTCAGATTATTTCATAAAAGTAGCTGATCCACAGAGGTTTTGTGTTTGTTTGTTTTTTGTTGGTTTGGGGTTGCTTTTTTGTGGGGGTTTGGGTGGGGGGAAGGGTGTGCATGCATATTCATGGGTGTCTTGTTGTTTTTGTTAATCTCACTTCCCACTTTTCTTTCCCTCTTTTGATTTCCATCTCCATCTTCCCAATAAGTCCTCCTTTTCTTCAACTTTTGCTGTCTACCTCCACCTCCCAGTCTTTGTCTCTCTAACCACAACAGGTGCTTGTAATGTGTATGCCATAATGGATGTTAGTTTTACACAGACTCTGAACCTTGCATCCGCATTTGACTGTATACATTTAACTGTTATGCATCTGATGTAACCTCCGTAATGTTCTAGATCCAGTCTTGTTAATCACTGTGGTGTGATGATAATTACCTGAACAAAATGTAATGTATCAGTTACAACTTACCAAGTTCACAGTTTGGACCAATGTAACCATGACGACATTCACAAACATTCGGTGCCACACAGCGCCCTCCATTGAGACAGAGTCCATGACAAAGTGCTAAAAAACAACAACGTATATAACATTTTAAAAATAATAATTAAAATGATTAAGCTATCATTATTTGTACTAAAAAAACAAAAACATTTTTAACTCAGTAACTAATTAAAACAATTTTTTTTTTTTTTTTTAGCCAAAACCATTGTTTAGAATAAATAAAAGCTTGTAATAAATAATACCTTTTTCTTCTTCTTTGCTATGATTTTTTTATGTGCTATAAGTGTGTTGAATATTTGCAATTATAGGCATTTAAATACAACAGAATAACATTAGTTCTCTTATGAAAATATTATCATAAACAAGATCAGACTAATTATGATGTGTAATATATTATCATAAATTTTAGGAGCCAAAACCAATAATCACACACAAATGGACTCTTGGAGACTTAAGGTAATGTCGCTTGAGATGTTTGCGTTGCAGGATCAAACCACCTCAGTGGATCTATTCAACTGATTTTTTTTTTTCATTCCAACCAGTGAACCACAACTGGTCAAAGGCCATGATATGTGCTTTCCTGTCTGTTGGAAAGTGCATATAAAAGATCCCTTGTTATTAATGAAAAAAAATTAAGCAGGTTTTCTCTGATGACTGCTTGTCAGAATTACCAAATGTATGACATCCAATAGCCGATGATTAATTAATCAATGTGCTCTAGTGGTGTTGTTAAACAAAACAAACTTTCCTAAGGTAATGTGTATTTTTTAAAAATTACAAACTAATGACAAATCAATACAAACAATTATCAACACTTCAAATTTAACTTAAAACTTCTGACAAATATAAAGTATCAATTGATTATTATAATTAATTTTAAAACCCCCACAAAATTTCATACTTAATTTACCCCCACCCCCACCAACCCAGAACCCCCCCCAACAAAAACAAACAACAAGAAAAACAATATTTAAATAATTTAAAAAAAGTATAACATATTATTCATTGTTCACCTGAATTTTTATTTTATATATACATTGTTTAATAACACATCTACATGTATACTTGTATCTGTATAAATTGGGCGTGATGTAGCCCAGTGGTAAAGCATTCGCTTGATGCGCATTCGGTCTGGGATCAATCCCATCAGTTGGCCCATTGGGCTACTTCTCGCTCTAGTCAGTGCACCACAACAAGTATATCAAAGGCCATGGTATGTGTTATCCTGTCTGTGGGATGATGCATATAAAAGATCCCTTGCTGCTAATCAAAAAGGGTAGCCCATGAAATGGCGACAGCGGGTTTCCTCCCTCAATATATGTGTGGTTCTTAACCATATGTCCGATGTCATATAACCGTAAATAAAATGTGTTGAGTGCATCATTAAATAAAACATTTCCTTCCTTCCTTCTTCCTGTATAAATCGGCATCCTACAGTAAAACCTACAGGTGAGAATTGACATGCCGTATGATGACAGGGTGAACACTTGGGCTACAGACAAGTAGCTGAGTGTTAATAACGACCTGCCATCTGACCTTTTAGTCCGACCCATCACTGTCAATCAGTCTGTCACAGCAACACGGACTGATGCAGCGCGACCCATACAGGCCATGATTGATCCCGTTCTGCCATCGAAACCCGTTATTAACGCTCATCTGCTGGCGTGGCTGTGACATGCTACAACCTGTCAATCAAAGCTGACAGCCTCCTGGACCAGACAGAGAATGACTTTACCACTCACAAGATGTGATATTGTCAAAAGGTAGGGTTTTTTCCCCAATATATACTGATGGAAAGAAATAAGGGATGACACCAATACACTAACAGAAAAAGAGTGATTGCAACGAACACCCTCATCCATAGTGTTAGGAAGTTGACTGTGTTACTGGCATTCAATCTCACATTACTTACTTGTACTTCATACAGGGTGACATGTAGCCCAGTGGTAAAGTGCTCACTTGATGCACGGTCAGTTTGGGATCGATCCCTATCAGTGGGCTCATTGGGCTATTTCTCATTCCAGCCAGTGCACCACGACTGGTACATCAACGGCCATGGTATGTGCTATCCTGTCTATGGGATGGTGCATATAAAAAAATCCCTTGCTGCTAATCGAAAAAAAGAGTAGTCCATGAAGTGACGACAGTGGGTTTCCTCCCTCAATATCTGTGTGGTCCTTAACCATATGTCCGACACCATAAAACCGTAAATAAAATGTGTTGAGTGCGTTATTAAATAAACCATTTCCTCCATTGTACTTTATACAGACATTATGACATCAATAGTGACTGAAATTTGGTCTACAATACAAGACCAATTAAGTGTGACTTTATTTATTTTCTCAGTGTATAAGAAATAGATGAACATTATATGACCTCTTGATAAACACATGAAACTTTGCCACTCAGAAGATGATATTGTCAGTATTAAAGAAAGAAGGAAGGAAATGGTTTATCTAACGATGCACTCATTCATTTCATTTCAACTTATTTTCATGCTTATATCCAATTAAGGTTCAAGCACGCTGTCCTGGGCACACCTCAGCTATCTGGGCTGTCTGTCCAGGACAGTGGGTTAGTTGTTAGTTGGTTAGTGGTTAGTGAGAGAAAAGAGGGTGTAGTGGCCTTACACCTACCCATTGAGCCCTTAAGAACTCGCTCTGGGTTGGAGCCGGTACCGGGCTGCGAACCCTGTACCTACCAGCCTGTAGTCTGATGGCTTAACCACTGCTCCGCCGAGGCCGGTATTTAAAAAATTATTATTATTTAATAACACACTCAACACATTTTATTTTACGGTTACAATGGTGTTACAATGGTGTTACCACTCACAAAATGACACTGTCAATATTAAAGAATGTTTTAAAAAAAGATAACGTATATCTTACTGAAAACTATATCCCTCTGGACACTGCATGCAGACAACAATGTCTTATTATTCTCAAGATGATACTGACAGTACATGTATTAGGCAAAGTTAAAGTTATAGTTTGTTTTGTTTAACAACACCATCATAGCACATTGATTTATTAAGCATTGGCCATTGGATGTCAAACATTTGGTAATTTTGACATAGTCATAGAGAGGAAACCTGCTACATTTTTTTTCCATTAATAGCCAGGGATCTTTTACATGCACCATCCCACAAACAGAATAGCACATACCACTGTCTTTGATATACCAGTCGTGGTGCACTGGTTTGAATGAGAAATAGCCCAATGGTCTCACCGAAGGGGATTCAATCCTAGATCGACCATACACCAAGTGTGCACTTTACCACTCAGCTACGTTATTAGGGAAAGTGAAAAAAAAAAAAAAAATGAAACAAATATTTTCTTGACAAACGTTATTAAACTTGATACCTGGACAATACATCATGACCCTGTCCATCATTTATGAACAATATTCTTCCTATTTTAAGACCGATTTCAAAGGTCTAAGTCTGGCGAAGTGACCGGTTCCTACAGTAATGTGGAAACGTAAACCCCCTCAAGTATCCATCCACGAGACCGGATCTTTCACATCAAAGGGACGGGCAATCCTGACATGGGACTGTACATCACCAGCTAATAAGAAAAGAAGATTCGAGTCTAGACACAGCTTCTCGATAATGTATCGGCTGGATCACCTACCTGATTCAATCACTGAGGATACAGGTAGAGGAAGCCGTGGTGATAGATAGTGATATACCAGCTATATAGCCACTGTCACGGACAGAGACAAGTCATGAAATAGTTATTATAGTTACAAGAATAAACAGATTTGACATTTACAGGTAATGGAGCTGATAATGGCATTTGTTAGATGATGATTCAGTTTTTATTTTTGAACATCAGAATAATATATTTTATGGATGGTTTTAATTCAAGTTTGTAATAATATATGTGGTTGTGAGAATAGTTTTAAACCGGCCTCAGTGGCACAGTGGTTAAGCCATCGAAATACAGATTGGTAAGTACAGGGTTCGCAGCCCGGTACCGGCTCCAACCCAGAGCGAGTTCTTAAGGGCTCAGTGGGTAGGTGTAAGGCCACTACACCCTCTTCTCTCTCACTAACCATTAACCAACTAACCCACTGTCGTGGACAGACAACCCAGATAGCTTAGGTGTGTGCCCAGAACAGCGTACTTGAACCTTAATTGGATATAAGCATGAAAATAAGTTGAAATGAATGAATGATAGTTTTAATTGAATCTTGACACTTACATCCTCTCCCCACCCCCAAAACATTTATTTGTTTATTAACTTATAATTATTTTTTAAAGTTCAAATGCACACGTCCCCACCCCAAAACGACATATATATATATTTTTTTGCCTAACTTATGATTCATAACTTAATTGTTAAATGACAAAGAATGGTACGTATCTGTCCACCATTTCATGATGATTAATCTATCCAGGCATTTCAGATATGAACAGAGCAACACACAGACAAGACAGAACTAATCAAAATATTTATCAAATAATAGTTCATGATAATGATAATGCTATAACTAGATCACATTTAACACTGTAAAAGTGAATACTGAATAGGTGAATGCATGGTTGGATGAATGGTTGGATGAATGGATGGATGGATGGAGGGATGGATGGAGGGAGGGAGGGAGGGATGGATGGATGGAGGGAGGGAGGGAGGGAGGGAGGGAGGGAGGGAGGGACGAACGAACAGATGGACGGACAGACAAACAGATGGACGGATCGACGAACAGATGGATGGATAGATGGATGGATGGATGGATGGATGGATGGATGGATGGATGGATGGATGGATGGATGGATGGATGGATGGATGGACGGATGGATGAACAGATGGATGGATAGATGGAATTAACCAAAAAATAAAGTATTGAATGAATGAATATTTGAGAACACTAGCACAAGCAACAAATAAGCTCTGTAAAAATCTTCTGTCTTAAAATGGAAGCTAAAACAGTCAATCTGTAATATTAGTATTCAATATAACTGTTACATAATAATGATATGCCATAAAGATGTTTAGGTATTTTAGATATATACTCTCTTCTGTACACATATATATGATTTTTAATGTGTAAATTGCAGAAATTTCCGCATAAAAGTGGTCTTTATAGACAGAATTGACCAAAAATATGTTTTTAAAATTCTCACTTTAAACTAATGGTTCCCTACACGTGTGTATTGCACGTCTGTGGTGTACCTGGTGTTCCTGTTTATCTTACACAGTACAAATTATCATCCCAATCTCCCATTCCTCCATAATTGTTCTACTTGTTTACATTATCATTATCAGCGTGATTATCTTGTTAGTGTTGTATATAATAAACACACTGCCCAGTTCACATGGCTACAACCACTCTATTACCATGCACAGATTCGCTGGCTGGGACCTACTTGATGTCCCATGCAGTTATACCAATGTGTGAGAATGACCAATACATTATAGGACTAGAAGTCATGATGGCCGCCCAGATGAGTGGTGGAAGCAGACTGCACATCGTTCAACTGGTCAGTTGTACTCGACATAAACAACAAACAGAGAACATTGGCAGGATTCTTAGAATGGAATCAAAGACACAGGCCGTTACCAGGTGCAAGGAAATTAATGGCAGCTCAGTCTCTGTAATTAACAGAAGGACTTTTGCAATTAAATGGACATACCAGAAGCAGCAGGGACACCAAGGAAAAGCACTGGGTGTGATGGAAGTGCCTGGGATTACCAACAGTCAAAATATCACATGGGCAATCCTTGTAATTAGTTGTGCTCATGCCTGGGTAATTTCCACCTTTAAAAGTATTGCTTCAGTGACCCACAGTTTATAATCTTTTCCTAATAATCTTAATGCAATTTTAAACAAAAGCTTCGCCACATATATTGTAGATAATCATGAGAGAACAGTACATGAGTATTCTCTTTATACAAGTTTATACTCCATGCACAGATTACTAGTATATTACGATATTATAGAACAATAGTACGAAACCGAATACTAAGTTTAACCTATTATTCGGAAAACACTTTTTCAGTTCTGTGCCTTGTGATCATGGGAACCCATTGGAAATTGTTTATATTATTTTCACTGAATAGTAGACATTAGTCGTACTTGATATAAATGAATGAATGAATGTTTAACGACACCCCAGCATGAAAAATACATCGGCTATTGGTTGTCAAACTATGGTAAAGGCAAAACATTGATGATCAACATCAATATAAAAAATTTTGGTCAAATAAAAACACAGTGTAAAGAACTGTGCAAAAATACAAATATCACAGAGATATAATAATCATGGAAAAACGAAAATATTCAGTTCCATGGTTTTACTGACATGCTATCGACACGGTACCAGAAACAATCATTACCGTAAAATCTGGAGACCTGCTCTTGGCAAAAAATCACTCAACAAATGAATAATATTCTAAATCTAGATTCTTAAAAGTCTGGTTTTCATTTCAGACCAATATTAAACATGCTTTTAAGTCTTCATTAATATATTTTCTTGTCCTGTTTTTTTTCAGTTCTTGATGACAAAACTAAGTCTTCCCAGATTGCACATAAATCAATTTTATGCACTTCTCCTTTTCTGTTAGTCTCATCTGACCACGCGTTTTGGTAACTAAAACAGCATTTTTACTGTTCCTCACACACTAATGGGCGTAGTTATGACCTGTTTCCTTACATTTCAGATCTGCCACACTTTTTGACCAGAACATTAAAACAGCACATTCCAAAAATACCTCAGACATGGATCCCTTCTTTGATTTCCACCATTACTGCAATTATTTGGTCAGGTGGAATTTAAACAAATGTACCAGGTGAAGCCGCTTTTACCAGAATCGTGATGAAGACTGCCATTGTGATAGTATTAGAAATGTGTGTACACTGAAACCGCTCAAGACTGGACCCTCTGTAAACCGGAATTCCCTCAAAACCGGATGTTTTACTTACAGAGTCCCTTTCTAAAAACCAGGACAGAACGTAACCTCTCTAAACTGGATCCCTCTTAAAACTGGACATTTGTCTTGGTCCAAAGGGTGTCCAGTTTAGAGGGGTTTCACTGTATTACCAATGCGTATAACGAGAATGACTGTGAATGACCGTGAATGTTTGGCCTGTGAGGCCATGCTACTGCAGGTACAGCAATAACTGTTTATGTACCAGAGGATGTCTTCTGCATGTGCAACCAGAAATGTTTAGATCAAGTGACCATTCAGCCATATTTATTTGGATGTTAAAACCATTTCTACTGTACATACAGACTCTAACTGCACCACCCTTTGGACTGTATGTAGTATCTACCATTATTGTTAATAATCATCTGAAAAATCTTCTGCAAGAGCAGCCAGAAATGTTTATAGCTATAGTGACCATTGGGCTGTGTTTGTTTGGATTTTGAAGTATTTCTACTGCATGCACAGGCTCCAATTGTACCACCCTTTGATTGCAGTTAGCACCGTTACTGTTAATAATGATCTGACATGTAGTTTAGATACTCGGTGAGGTCTTTGATCAGCACTTGATATAGTACACAGTTTGGATGTAGGTAAAGATTTACTGCAGTTCAATGGGTCAGCAGAAACTTATATGGAATAACAGTTCACAAGAACATGCTTTTTTTTTTTAAGGACGGGATGTAGCTGTTATTCCATACAGCGCACGCTCGACGCGCAGTCGGTCTGGGATCGATCCCTGTTTGTGGGCCCATTGGGCTATTTCTCATTCCAGCCAGTGTACCATGACTGTGGTATGTACTACCCTGTCTGTGGGATGGTGCATATAAAAGATCCCTTGCTGCTAATTGAAAAGAGTAACCTGTGAAGTGGTGACAGCAGGTTTCCTCTCTCATTATCTGTGTGGTCTATAACCATATGTTTGACTCCATATAACCGTAAATAAAATATGTTGAGTGCGTTGTTAAATAAAACATTTCTTTCTTTATCCGACGCCATATAACCGTAAATAAAATGTGTTGAGTGCGTTGTTAAATAAAACATTTCCTTCCTTCCTTCTATTACTTTTAAGAGTATACACTGAAGGGAAAAAACTGTTATAAAGAGTGTTGGAAAATCAATTAAAATTTAAAGTTCATATATGTTTGGGGGGTTTTAATATGGAATATAAAAAATGTTTATAAAAAATTTATACAAAATAATGAATAATTTAATTCAGCATTTTCTTTTATACACTTACTGATTGATTTATTTCATCAGTTTATAAATATGGTATAGGTTGACGAGTGGGAAACAGTGGAACATGCCAGTGTGGTATAGCATCCATGACTGCAGAACATTTCCTGCAACATTGTTCCACCTACCAGAATCAGAGAAAAGCAGTGTGGCCTTCAGATGAACCCCTGAAGGAGAAACTCTTTGGCCCCGTGGAGAATCTACGGAATACAGCAGCTTTTTTTCGAGCCACTGGGGTCCCTGTCTGAGTGTACGACCAAGAAGAAGAAGTATAGGTTGACAGGCAATGTATGTGTACTATAATTCTTATACATATAATACTGAAGCCAATGTTTTTATGAAACATGTATTGGTTAAATTCATTCATGGGTTGATTCATTCAGGTATTGATTCAATCATGGGTTGATTCATTCATTCACTGGCTCACCATTCATTCATTCATGCATTCATTCCATTCATTCATTCATTCATTCATTCATTCATTCATTCATTCATTCATTCATTCATTGCATTTATTCATTCATTCATTCATTCACAAAAGCTGCTGTTTTAACATGCGTTGAACTATTTAAAAAAGAAAACAAATGTGCTGACTGTTGCCCTATTCCCTAGTGTTCAATCACTGCATTATTTCCCACTGAATCTCAATCTTGTTAAGAAAAAACCTCTTTTATCACTGACATCTTGGTACATCCAAGATCACCACTTTCAAAGAGAGTTCTGCCTTTCTGAATAGCCCAAATTCTTTTATATATTAAACAGACACCGAATATCTGGTTACAGAACCACTGATTGCAATCAAGAATTTCTGGGACCTTTTAGATAGAAAATTATGCAATCAGGTTGTTTTGAAATTATACAGGTACTATATCTGCTGGCCTATTTGAATGGTAATCAGGTTATAAGATGGCCAGTTTTCTCTGTGTGAATGCTAAACAGACACTGTTTGACTGACAATTGTCTTGTGATTGTAACTGAAGAACTTTGTGAATGAGAGTTATCTGATCTTGATAATGAAAAGTGGCAACTTGATAGTTAGTTGCAGTTTGTAATGAAGTGCAGTACATGTTCCTTCAAAAATATAAAATGTCACATGCAAGCAGACTCACTTATTAAATTTAATTTTTAAATTCAACAAAATGTATAAATTTATATAATACGTGTATTATATTCTGTATATAATATTCTATAAAGCATTCAACAAAAATGTAATAAAAATTATTGTATTTTATAAGCATAAATTAAAATTTATAAAATATAACATTCTATAAAGAATTCTAATAAAAATTTTTTTTTTTTTAAATGTAGTATTTTAAGCAGAAAATATAATTTTTATTCATGTTAAATGCAGATGAAACAATACAAATTTATGTAGGTTAATCATGAACAGTATAAGGTAATGTGTGTGAAATGATATGTCTCAAAATAATCAACTAAAAAACATTTAATAAAACAAACAAAAATAGAAGTAAAATAAATAAACAATTAAAAAATCACTTTGTATTTAGTCTGGCAAAGATTTTTTCATGTTCTTCCTTTATAATCAGAAATGGGCCACATTTAAAAAAAAAACTGCTTAAAAATATATATATTTATAAATTAAATTACAATTACAATTAATAAATACACAGTACACTGTACTTTGATAGTCATCCAATTAACACATTTTTTGTGTGCCTATAAACTGCTAAACTTTTAGTTGACTAACACTGAACAGTAACATCCATCACAGAGTTGGTGGAATACTTCTGGACACCATATTAACGAGGGAAGAAATGCAAAAATAGACAACAGATCTGAAGTTGAAAGGCCTCGCTTGATTAAACACCTCACGGTACAATGTTTGAGACTGTGATGGATGTCCGAAGTAGATGAGGTATGTCCGGACCCATCAACATGCGTCAAACTGGCCACTCTTCTCAAGTCAGCTAGGAAAACAATGCCATAAATCTATCACCTACGCATAATATTGTTTTTACTTGGTGGAAAAAGTATGGACAAGTGGCATCAACGATACTGTACCATACTGTGTGGGACATCTTGGCCATGTGTGTGTGCTAAGAAGTCAGTGGCTACACTAATTAAAACAGCAGAATTAATGGCTGTTTGTAAAACTCAAAACAAAACTTACTGGTAAATTACCTGCTACATATAAGGTAGGCCTATGTCCATTCTGATGAAGATTGGATCTTAAATTCACTACATTCACAACTTTGATATATTAAGAAGACTTGTTTTTTGGGTTTTTTAGATCTGATGGAAATTGGATTTGAATTTGCTACATTCACAATCTTGCTATATTAAGAAGACTGTTGTTTTTGCTTTTTACATCTGATTTCAGTTAAACTGGCTGATATGCTGTCCTTGGAGTGGTGTTTGATGCATAAAAGTGTACAGAGTGTGTTAACAAACTATACAAATATTGTCTTTTTATAAAGACACAAACCTGATTCTCAGAAACAGATGGACAAAACAAAATACAAAATGAAATTTAAACTAAATTTAAGATTCAACATTTAGAAAAAGAAAATTATAAAAGATTTATTTATTAAACCTTTGTTTGTTTTTGTTTGCTAGTACATGTATTTGAAAAATATGACACATTGTAACATGGAAATTAATAGGCAGATCTGTAACTTTAGATTTCTTAAATAGCTACTTATTAGTCTCATGCATTCACAAAATCTAATATTCAAAGACCTAGAGATTTATTTCATTTTCTTTTCTATCATGGACTGTCTGTGCAGTTCTTTAATGCCAGACTCCAGTATTATATAAATATTTTATTAAACTAACATTTCAAAATAACCACATTTGAATCAACTGTCACTTCTTGGCTATAATTACTGTAAAAAAAACCTAATATGTTCCCAATGTGCTTCAACACAGCTTGTGTGAATTTTCAAAATTGTTTTCATATTTATAGAAAATCTTTACGTTACCTACTTAGTCGATTAAATGCACATGCATTTATCAAGACCTTTTCATATGGACATAGCATGTTCTCAAACAAACACAAAACAGCCAGTCAACAGGTACTAAGAGTCTATCTTTCTCACTGATACAAAAAAAAAAGTGATAAAAAAATCACTTTTGAACTGTATATATATATAAAAAAAGTCTCAAAACAAATCCGGAATAAAACTTGAAAGGCTGGCAAGGAAGGCTCTGTCAGGTAGAAAAGAGGTAGGAGAGATTGGTGTGTTGAGTGAGGGAATGCACACAGGTGCTGGGGAATGCACAGCCCCTGGCAGAGCTGACCAGATACACGGAGGGTTGAGGCAGGGAGGAGGAAGACAAATTGGAATGGACTGGAGGTGATTTATGCAAGACCCCCGCTCACTCAGCGGGAAGACACTGGGATATCACTGAACTGGTGAGGTCACAGAAGTAAGGCATCTCAGTCTTATTAGCACCAAATAGTTAAACATTCATGATCCCACATGCAGCAATCAACAATATTGATATATTTTGTAGTGTTATGTGGTATATTGTTTATAAAACGATGAAAGGAATATGTGTTTAATGACACCTCAGCACATTGGTTAATTGGTGTTGTTAATTATGTGTCGGATCTTGGGTTACATCTTGCTGTTTCTAAAAGTGCATTGAGGGAAATATTCCTCCATCAAAAAAACAAAACACTCAACTCTTCTTATTGACAAAGCTTCCCACCTAGCATTTTACTCTTATTAAACAGGATAACAATTGTACATAATAAAATGTTTGCTATTTGTTAAAGAAAAGGAATATTAGGTTTAATAAAAGCCCAACATTCAGCTGTAGATTCAGGGCTTTGTGAGGGGGTGGGCGCCAGACATGGTAAGATGTGTAAAGAAAAGGAATATTAGGTTTAATAAAAGCCCAACATTCAGCTGTAGATTCAGGGCTTTGTGAGGGGGTGGGCGCCAGACATGGTAAGATGTGTTAAAGAAAAGGAATATTAGGTTTAATAAAAGCCCAACATTCAGCTGTAGATTCAGGGCTTTGTGAGGGGGTGGGCGCCAGACATGGTAAGATGTGTTAAAGAAAAGGAATATTTGGTTTAATAAAAGCCCAACATTCAGCTGTAGATTCAGGGCTTTGTGAGGGGGTGGGCGCCAGACAGGGTAAGATGTGTTAAAGAAAAGGAATATTTGGTTTAATAAAAGCCCAACATTCAGCTGTAGATTCAGGGCTTTGTGAGGGGGTGGGCACCAGACATGGTAAGATGTGTTAAAGAAAAGGAATATTAGGTTTAATAAAAGCCTAACATTCAGCTGTAGATTCAGGGCTTTGTGAGGGGGTGGGCGCCAGACATGGTAAGATGTGTAAAGAAAAGGAATATTAGGTTTAATAAAAGCCTAAATTCAGCTGTAGATTCAGGGCTTTGTGAGGGGGTGGGCGCCAGACATGGTAAGATGTGTTAAAGAAAAGGAATATTAGGTTTAATAAAAGCCTAACATTCAGCTGTAGATTCAGGGCTTTGTGAGGGGGTGGGCGCCAGACATGGTAAGATGTGTTAAAGAAAAGGAATATTTGGTTTAATAAAAGCCCAACATTCAGTTGTAGATTCAGGGCTTTGTGAGGGGGTGGGCGCCAGACATGGTAAGATGTGTTTGAACAGGCTTTTATTTAAAACATTTTTTTTTACAATCTGTAGAAAAAAGGGGGCCTCAGCACATCCCACTGAACCTGGGGCTGACATTGTCAGTCAGTGGCTATTAATATAACATTTGTGACATTTAATTGGTCAGGAAAACGAGACATGGAATTAACCCAAAACTACCACCTGTCTTCTTACAGAAAATTGTATATAATTTATAATATATATGTTCCCACAAAGATGATAGTACATATACAGTCAAGTAGTACACATATACAGTGTACTACAATTGTTTTTATACTAACCAGTGCATCGTAACTGTTCAAAGGCCATGGTATGTGCTTTCCTGTCTGTGGGAAAGTACTAATAAAAGATCCCTTGCTGCATTAGAAAATATGTAGCAGGTTTCCTCTGATGACTACGTATCAGAATTACTAAATGTTTAACATCCAATAACTGGTGTTTTTAAACAAAACAAACTTTGTTATACCGTACTATTTGTCAAGTATTAATTAATCCAGAATTTGGTAGTGTTTAAAGTGTATCATTAAAGTGTAGCCCAATGGGCTATTTCTTGTTTCAGCCAGTGCACCATGACTAGTATATCAAAGGCTGTGGTATGTGATATCCTGTCGGAGGGATGGTGCACATAAATGATCCCTTGTTACTAATGGAAACAAATAGCATATTTCCTCTCTAAGACTATATGATAAAAATTACCAAATGTTTGACATCCAATAGCCGATGATTAATAAATCAATGTGCTCTAGTGGTGTTGCTAAACAAAACAAAATTTGGTTATACTATTTGTCAAGTACTAATTAAACCAGAATTTGGTGGGGTCTAAGGTGTATCATTAAAGTGTATCAATATAGTCAGTGCAAAATTACATATTAATTATTATGTTTATTTACCACTTAAAGTTTTCACAATTTTCAAAGATAGTGAGTAATATTACTAAAACTATTAAGCTTCTTCTCTTTTTAAAATCTTTCTTAACATAGGCGCCAGGAATATATAACAGTGATGGAGGTTTAATCAGTATTGTTTTGTCTATACCTGTGCAACACATTAAAAACATGTTTGTTTTGGGAATTACAAAACAATAAACACACCTGTTTGATTTTTCAATGCGAAAATAACTTATATCATGCTAACAGCTGTCCCAGCTTAAAATAGTGACTGAAAAATACCATGTGGAAAATATTTTTTCCATGAGTAGGTCAAAGATTTCAAGATGGCAAATTTATGAGGATGAGGTGTTTTTTTCCATATACCTGTATGGCTGTAACCCTTTAAAATTTTCTATCATTTTGAATTTAAAAAAAAAGAAAAAGAAAAAAAAGAAACACTCAAAACTGGTAGGATTGGCCATTGTATGAAGTTTCTAGTCATTTCACTTCAACAAATGTTGTACATAACTTTCATGCAAAAAATCACCCAATAGCTGATGTGTATTTTTGTGCTTTGGTGTCATTAAACATTCCTTCTTCCTTCCTTCATTCCTTCCTTCCTTCCTTCATTCATTCACTCATTAATTAATTAATTCATTCATTCATTCATTCATTCATTCATTCATTCATTCATTCATTCATTCAATCATTCATTCATTCATTCATTCATTCACTCATTCATTCTTCATCCATTTATTCATTGCAAAAAATCAACATATGACCACTTTCATTTTGAGTTATTCACTTTTATGCCAGAGTACCACTTCAGTTTGCTGTTATATCAATAGAAAATGTCATGTTTTTTATCAAATATGATTTATATCTCATCTCGTGAAGTTTGCAATCATATCACACTCGTCGCTCAAGTGCGACTCGTGAGATATGATTGCAAACTTCATGAGATGAGATATAAATCATATTTGACAAAAAACATGAAATTTTCTATTTATTATATAACTTTTAGCAATTTACCTTTATTTTTAAAATGCCAGCAGCAAAATAGTTCTGGCTTTCTTATAAAGATAACACTTTCTACAGTGACGATAACACATTTTAGAGTGAAATAATTTGGAATTGTTTAAATTCCACCCAGAATTGAGTTTAAAGTTTTTAAAGCACTTTGATTTCTATGCAAAGTTTTAAAATATACCTAGCTTGATATCAGTATTGTATTATATTTTTCCCACAGCTCTTTACTCTGTGGTCTCACATAATTGTATAAATAATATTTTCATATACATGTACTTACCTTTCTGACACCTAATAGCTGATATGTATTTTTGTGCTGGGGTGTCATTAAACATTCATTCATTCATTCATTCTAAAATGTGTTATCATCACTGAGTGACTAATAACATTTTTATTTCACTGATATTTTAAGATATTTTGCTAAATGTTATATAATAAATGGCACCATACCACTTGCACAGTAAAATGACAAGTAACTTGAAACCAAATACAACAGAGGTCAACCTACTTGTAATCATCAAATAACGATTTGAAAAGGCATTTCATTATTTATTTATTTTTTTAATGAGGAACTATTTCCTAAACTGGACTATATGCCATTCATAAACATACTTAAGGGGCCGTCCATAATTTTCAACATTTTTACGAGCGTACAAACCATACACTTCTGAACCCCCCCTCCCCCCTAAAAGTGTACATCCCCAAATGAAAAATGTTGATTGACATTTTTCATTTTCAAAAAAAGTGTATGCTGGCCCCTTAACACATCCCCCCCCCCCCCCACGTATGGTTTGTATGCTCGTGAAAATGTTGAAAATTATGGATGGCCCCTAAGTCAATGTATGTTACTTATATATGTACTTTAAGTATGCATTTAGGTAACATACATTGACTTAAGTATGTTTATGAATACAGAACCTAGAGGTGTTATAAGTACTTGCATGTACATGTATTATAACATAAGTATGTATGTACATGAGTATATACACTACAAGAATTATACACCAAGGTGTTATAACAGCTGTGACATGTGTAGGCCACGGGTGAGATAACTCTGACACGGTTCTAACCTAGATCTGTAGACCAAGTGGAATATCCTCTAATACGGGATGACAATACTGACTTGCTGGAACAGCTGCACCATGGGATGACTGACCCTCCCAGTGCATCCATCTTGAACGGTCTGTGTCTCTACACAACAAGCAACTCCTACATTAACACTTGGCCAGCATGTTAGACTTATTGTTTGTTTACACAGATCAGACTTGCCATGAAAACATTCAGGGCAAAACCTGTTCAGAACCTGTCCATGGCAGAAGTAAAATATCCTAAATCTTGTTAACCAGTATTATATACAGATAATTATTGAGTTACCAGCTATCAAATTTATGTCGCAAGTGAAATAATTTTTACTTGTCATGAGCTTTAGTGAGTAACAAATGAAAATTATTTCATGAGGAATATAAATTTGATAATAACTGGTACCGAGTTTGTTATTCTATTTATTACCTCAGCTATTGCTTCTATCTAAAAACCCTTAATTTTCAATTTCTATACATACAGAAATGAAGTATACCACTCTACATACTGTTGTGAGTATTGCTATAACTTCATATTTTATTCATGTTCACAGATATGGTAATTAAAAAACAAAACAAATTAAAACTCTATTTATTCTGTTTAAAACATCTGTAATGAAATGTATTAAAATAACATTTTATTGAAATTTAAAGATAAAATTGAGACATGTAAATGCAACCTCTTTGAACTTTGTGACATCACTGTGCATGTTTGCCAAATCGTCATGATGTCATATCAGCACTGACAAAGTGATTGGTTTGTAAGTGCCAAATTGTCCAATAATATTGCATGTCACTGAGAATTTTTATTTTTTATTTCCCCAGTTATGAGTGCCTGCTGGGGTAATAAAATAAGATTTATTTCAGTGTGGGATATAGGTTAGTCGGTAGAGCACTCACAAGAGATGCTTTGGTCATAGGATAAATCCTTTAGTGGATCAATTCTCTGACTGGATTTTTCCCATCGCAACCAGTGCCACACAACTGGTATATATATATCAAAGACTGTGGTATGTTCTGTCTTCTCTGTGATGAAAATGTTTCAGGCCAGCTCATTTTACCCAAAATTCCCCATCATTTTTGCCTAAATTTGAAGATTCTTTTCCTTCCCTTTTCCTTCAACTTATTTTTGTGCTTATATCCAGTTAAGGTTCAAACATGCTGTCCTGGGCCCCGATCCATGAAGCGATCTTAGCTCTAAGATCACCTTAAGTGCCTAATGTAGTTAGTGCTAAGATTGCTTCATGGAACAGGGGCCCTGTATGTAGTGGTCACAGACCTCAGTAATCTGGGCTGTCTGTCCAGAACACTGGGTTAGTGCTTAGTTGTTGATGGTTAGTCAGAGAGAGGTCTGTATAGTGGCCTTACACCTACCCACTGAAGGAAGGAAATGTTTAATTTAACAATGCACTCAACACATTTTATTTACGGTTATATAATGTTGGACATATGGTTAAGGACCACACAGATATTGAGAGAGGAAACCCACTGTCGCCACTTTATGGGCTACTCTTTTTGATTAGCAGCAAAGGATCTTTTATATGCACCATCCCACAGACAGAATAACACATACCATGATCTTTGAAATACCAGTCGTGGTGTACTGGCTGGAGCAAGCTATAGCCCAATGGGCCAATCGACGGGGATCGATCCCAGACCAACTGTGCATCAAGCGAATGCTTTACTACTGGGCTACGTCCCGCCCCTCCTACCCACTGAGTCATTAAACTTGCTGTGGATGGGAGTTTGTACCAGGAACCGAACCCAGTACCTACCAGCCTTAAGTCTGATGGCTTAACCACTATACACCACCAAAGCCAGCGGAAGATTTTTTTTACAGCTTTTTCACTTATGAATGTGCTGGGATGTGTTAAACTGGTACACATTCTTTTCCTTTCTGTTTTCTTAATTTCATTTCCATTCCTGTCCTGTACTAATTCTCCTCGGTGTACTTTAAAGTTCCAACTGCCTGTTGACTAATAATGACTAATCACATATTCATTTTCGTGAAGTCACATCTGTTATTCCAAAACACACACACACACACACACCAAAAAAACAACCCCCAGCCATACATAAAAGTGTATAATCAAATTTCTACTACTACATCCCGCCCATAAGGAATCCTTGGAAATAGCCATTACAAACAAGAAGTGAAAGCAAGGAGTCAGACTATGATGTAATAATCTTGTTTGCACATTCAGTGATAGAGTGAGCACCAAGATACATGGCTATTTTCAGCCTCAGTTGAATGATGGTATTATCTAAACCACATAATCTGGATATTGTCACTTTGAAAATAAAATAAAATAAAATAAACTTGTAGTCATCTTTCAGGTTAGTGGTAAAAAGAGTCCTAGAGGTTTTTCTACAAAAAAAAAGAAGGAAAAAAAAGAAAGAAAAAAAAGAAGAAAAAAAAAGAAAGGAAAAAAAGAAAAAAAAAGAAATCTATTTAATTTCACAGAGTAATAGAATATATACATGTTGGTGCCCACACCTTAAACTTTACATAAACAATTGATATGTGTTAAGTGGGGTCATCCACTATATGTAAAACTGTGCATTACATATCCCTCTTTGAAGATTACTGGGAAACTTTGATATTGAATTGTAATGCACTTATAAAATAAATAAATTCACATGAACGTCAAGATGCTTCGAGATTAGAGATAATGTTCTTTTTTGTTTTACATCAAAAAAAAATAAAAAAATAAATGTTGATTTTTTTATACTGAAAGCAAGTCAAATTATTTATTACTCGTGGCAAACCATGAAAAATTCTAAGCAGAATCAAAAGTTGTTTTTATGTTCACATCTGTCTGTTTGAATATAGTTATACTGCTTGTGCTTTCCATTACTTACTTTCTGTAAGATGCGGAGTCCATTTTTTTTTTTCTTTAGACATCTAACTAATGAAGACAAAACACACAGACAGGCTTTGATGGGGAAAAACCCTGTATTCCGAGATGAACTGTATGTCAATCACTAAATGCTACTGACAAGCAATCTAAGCATCACACACAAGATCACTTAGGTACAAAAAGGTAATGAACTACAGAGCAAGCAGGGAACTGACCCTTCTAGTATAGGGTGAGACGTAGCCAAGTGGTGAAGTGCTCCATTGATGTGTGGTCGGTTTGCGACCGATCCCCGTCAGTGGGCCCATGCGTTGGGCCTTTTCTCACTCCAGCCAGTACATCATGACTGGTACATCAAATGTTGTGGTATGTGCTATCCTGTCTATGGGATGGTGCATATAAAAGATCCCTTGCTGCTAATCGAAAAGAGTAGCCCATGAAGTGGCGACAGTGGGTTTCCTTCTTCAATATCTGTGTGGTCCTTAACCATATGTCCGACATCATATAACCCGTAAATGAAATGTGTTGAGTGCGTCATTAAATAAAACATGTCCTTCCTTCCAGTGTATAAAAATGGGTGTGGAAATGTATGGGGAAAGGGAAGCACAGCTGGTAAAAAATATGAACATTTGGCCAAATAATTTATTTTAACTGATAGTGAAATGTTATCCCATGATTTTTTTTTACAGTCAATTTTAAATGTATGTATAACATTTTAAAATTTAAATTTATAACAAATATGCATTCAACTCCATTAAAGCAGCCATTTCTGTTATACAATTACCTGTTGTAAGCGGCCAGCTTAGAAGTCTCCACAATCATCTAATACAATACCATATTGATCTGTATTGATCAGCCATCTGTTTCAACAGGTCAGCTTAATGTATTACCACATCACCTAATACAGTACAATTGTCCTGTATAAGTGGAAATTTATGTTTAGAGGTCACATTTTGATACTCCCAGGTGTCTGCTTGAAACAGACTTAGATGTGTTTACTTTTTTATTCACTCTAGGTTTCACCTCTGTCCTTCTGTCTGTCCATCCACCTGTCTGTCTGTCTGTCCGTCTGTCCCACATAAAGGTTTCCAAACTTGTTTTTTTTAATAATGGCTCAAAATGTTGAGCTGAAATTTTGTACATAGCTTTATTATGTACTGTTACAGATCAAGATTGACTTCCATGGTGATTTACTGATAGCACTGCTAGAGCATTTCATACCCCATACTATTCCCAACAAATTTCTGTTTCTCCTAAGTTCAAGGGCCGTAGCTTTATGGGCTAATTGCAATGAAAGTCAAACTTGATTTGTAACAGTACATAATAAAGCTATATACAAAATCAACTCAATATCTTGAGGTACTTTTTAGTAAATTTTTGTATCTCAAACATTTAAGGGCCATAACTCTGTGAAAAATAAGTAAATTGCCATGAAAGTCAAACTTGATCTGTAACAGAACATAATAAAGCCATACAGAAAATTTCAGCTCAATATCTGGAGGCATTGCAAAAACTCTGGAAAACTGTATGTGGGATAAGCAGACAGATGGACAGACTGACAGGCAGAAGGATGGTGACAAAACCTACACTCCCCTCTGGTTGGACCTTTTGTAATGTCAGGGTGGAGCACTGAGACACCTGCACCCTTGATCCCCCTGCTAAGTTTGACACCGAAGGGTTCAAATTTAAAATACAGTTTAAGGAAAGATCTATCAGACTTTGTGGGGATTGCTTGTGTTTGTTTGTTTGTTTTTTGTTTGTTTTGGGTTTTTTTGTTGTTGTTGTTGTTGTTGTTGTTGTTGTTGCTTTTAAAATAGTCCGGTTTACATAGAGGACCGGTTTAGACAGAGTTCATCCAGAATTATGGTTCTTGAATGATCGACAACTCGCGATTAACAATGACATTTGAACCCAAGGATGGTTGGAAAACAGTCATACAAACCAGACTTGCAATCGATTATTTCGCAGACATAAAAATATACTTAAAGGGACACTTCTGAGTTTGTTGCAATTTTTAAGATGTTATCGACTAACAGACTTTTTAACGATTGTAATTACAAATCAAATATATTTTTCTGCATAAAATATTAGATGGCTGCATATTAAACGTATTTCTGGTTGTTCTAATATTTGTACTAGGTTAAATTTCATTTTATTTCCTAAAACATTATTAAATTTATTCGTACGTACGAAATTATTTGAATACAAAATCCAGATCTAACGGCCTACCGCAATAAAAGTAAACTTCAAACGAGTGCGATTACATTTTGTATTTGATCTTGCGACGGCGTCCTGATTATTTGGCAACTGACGATCATTGTTCAACTAATTAAGCAGCCTGTTGTTCAGTCAAATCCCAATCCGATGTAGACAGAGATAATTAATGTATGAACGCTTCTTTCGTTCTTGATTTTTGATCCGGAGTCCAGAGTAGACAGAGTACGGATTAGGCAGAGATTTATACCTAAGAGATAAACGGTAGCTGGACGGGACTTTAGAAATGGACCGGTTTACGCAGAGATCCGGATTACACAGAATCCAGTTTAGACAGAGTCCACTGTATATATATATATTTATTACCCATATGGGCTAAAATATACGGGGTAATATTTTATCGATCTCTGCACAGTGTGCAGATTGCTTCTACAGCCACTGATTGGCTGGCTTAAAAATCACGACGTTTGGTTGGTTGCTTGCTATGGCCGGAACTTCACTTTCATTCATATAATGTTTCCATTCATGAGTCAGATTACACATACGTTATACGATCTACACAGATTTACAAAATAAAATGGACTCATTTGTTTCGTAAACATGAAATGGTATATTTTCATAAGCAGCGGCTTTAGTAATATATAAAAATAATTATTTTCAAATGCAAATACAGTTGTATTATTTTGTACTGTAAACATTTGGCTGTAAAAAGAACGTCGTTAATGTTATGACGTCACTTACATTACGTCATGTATTGCACGTAAGATTATATGACGTAATGGCAGATGGCTTTGTTGTAGACTGCAGAGGAATTTTTACATTAAAAATCAGTTAAAATTGACAATGGGTAATAAAGAGAATAACCAACTCGCTACGAGGAGTTACGAATTATCTGTCCCTCGTAAATGAATGTTGTAAAACCCTCGCCAAAGGCTCGGGTTTACAACATTCATCCACTCGGGACAGATAATTTGTTAATTTTTTTAATTTTTTTCCCCCAACAGGTAAGTCATTCTTGCTACAAATATATTGATATTTTTATCCCAGAAAACCTGTCTGCTCCCGATTGAGCCAGTACCAAATGACTGTGAGCTTTAGCCATTGGTCCCAGACACAAACAAAGCTAAACCAGTTGACTGCTGTCTGATAGGAACCATCACAAAGTGATCAGTGCAGGCAGCCACTTGCGCCATCAATCACAGAACATCTAACAAGTGGTAATACTCTCCATACAGCTAGCTCCCATATCTTTCAGTTTCCTGTGCTGTATGTCTTTCACCAGACTTGGACTGTCTAGAAAATATTACCTGCTCATTGCTGGCTTCACAAATAGAATATTATAAATGAGTATTCCATTATGGTGAAATGTAAATGTGAAAATATTTGTTTGTTTGTTTGTTTGTTTGTTTGTTTGTTTGTTTGTTTATTTATTTATTTATTTATAATTATATCTATCTGTCTGTCTGTCTATCTGTCTGTCACAAACAATAGCTAAGAAATATTTCAGTAAAATTACAAAGTCAATTTGAGATAATGAAATGATTGCTTATATTCTGCAGTATTTACATTTGACAGCCCCATTGTTTGATAAATGTTTGTCATTAACTGACCTTCGGTAGACAGAACCTAAGGCCAAATAATAATAATCCCCGATAATTAATGGACTAAGGTGGGTAAAACAAGGTCCTTACTGATATGGTGCCGCTTTTAAAAAACTATGCCACTGGTGGGACAGGATATGTTTAGTTTGTTGTGAACACCTGGTATGATCACTGTTATCAGTCATTCATTAGTCAAAACTAAACCCCTTTGCCTTTGTATTGTGCTGAAATACAACCTTGAGTGTGGTAACAGTTTTGTTATACAGACTTATTACCTATACAGTTTAAAATATCTTGGTTAATATCAAAGTGATATTTCACCCCAGTGTACTCGCTTTGACTTGCACTTAATTTTACATCTGATACAGGGATGAAAACCTAGACCATGAAGCCTTGAAATAGTGCTGCTGTGATAAGAGACAATTTTATAAAAGTTATTTTGGAGGTCTTTTACAAGCCCCATTAATTTGTAATATTAATGTAACAGATAAACCAACCTCCACTGAGGGGATTCGAAACACAGACTCTAATATAATAGTGTAATACCAACAGAGCTAAAATGGAAATTCACACTAGCTACTGTCAGTAGAAGCACTTTAAAACAACACTACTACATACCCCCCTGTTAAGTGAAGCTACGTCCCAGAGCTGTGGGCCATAGGCAGTTAAATTGTTATGGATCTTCACTGGGTTAATAACCATTATAATTGTATTCTTGTGTAAAGCACACACACTATGTGGATTCAAAATGTAACAAAACAACAAAATCAAAGTCCACTGTTGGAATTAGAACCACTGACTCTCAGTACAAGAGTCCAGTGATCTACCAACTGAGTTAATAGGTAAATTCCCACTAGCTACTGCCAGTAGGAGCAGTTTATACCAACACTCCTTCATTAACACCATCACAAAGACAACACATATACTCACGTTTGCATGATGTCTGACCATCCCCTTCATAGCCCTCCTTGCACCGGCAGATGTAACTGCCCCGTGTGTTCACACATTCCGCTATTGATAAACAGTGGTGTTCTCCTTCCAGGCATTCATCCACCTCTGTAACACAAGATTAATCAGTGAAAGCATGATACATTCAATGTCAGACAATATCCCAAACAATGCTCAAAGAGTCTATTGTCTTGATGATAACTGTTTCCATCTTCATCATGTAGCGATGATAGTTTCTGTATCTTCATTACTATAGTCTGATGAGCATACCATTACTATAGTCTGATGTGCATACCATTACTATAGTCTGATGAGCATACCATTACTATAGTCTGATGAGCATACCATTACTATAGTCTGATGTGCATACCATTACTATAGTCTGATGAGCATACCATTACTATAGTCTGATGAGCATACCATTACTATAGTCTGATGAGCATACCATTACTATAGTCTGATGAGCATACCATTACTATAGTCTGATGAGCATACCATTACTATAGTCTGATGAGCATACCATTACTATAGTCTGATGAGCATACCATTACTATAGTCTGATGAGCATACCATTACTATAGTCTGATGAGCATACCATTACTATAGTCTGATGAGCATACCATTACTATAGTCTGATGAGCATACCATTACTATAGTCTGATGTGCATACCATTACTATAGTCTGATGTGCATACCATTACTATAGTCTGATGAGCATACCATTACTATAGTCTGATGAGCATACCATTACTATAGTCTGATGAGCATACCATTACTATAGTCTGATGAGCATACCATTACTATAGTCTGATGAGCATACCATTACTATAGTCTGATGTGCATACCATTACTATAGTCTGATGAGCATACCATTACTATAGTCTGATGAGCGTACCATTACTATAGTCTGATAAGCATACCCAGCGAGGCTCTTGGTTGGAGATTGTTCCATGCAGTGCATGGCCATCACACTTCTATCAATGTATGACCAAAGTAATAAACTATATTCATGTAGTATGGGAGAAATAATCAGCACATGGAGATGTTTTGCATTTATCTCTTCAGAAAACATCTTGTCAAAATATATGTAGGTCAATTGTGAGATATTTAGAAGATTTCTTGTATTGGAGTCGTGCCTTTTATTGTTTGTGACAGAATGCAGCATGGTGGTTGAGCACTAGACTGAACTGTGATGGTCATAGAACTAAGAATTGATTAATTATCTTCAGTGGAACTGTTATTTGTTTTTCTGTCCCAGCCAGTGTGATGACTATGATTTCAGGATATACTACATGTATTTTAAAATCTTGAAAAGTCTGTTCACTTGAATTTTACATGTACCTAGGTAACCAATTGTTCAGTTATGTGAATTATAATAACATAACTTATTATCCATTTGGTTCAACACAACCAAGTTAGTAAAAATCATATGAAGAACACATGTAATAATTAAGTGTAATGACGTAATTTTGGAAAGTGACGTCGTAACATGACGTTGCTTTCCCAGTCCTAGCTCAGACTGTGCCTGTGAAATATGACATCATTTCGTCATCTCCTTCTAGCTGTGGATGAAACATTTTGAGACAGCCCTTGTTATACATAAAAAATAGCAATAAAATTTGGATAATAAAGAAATTATTACACTTGCGTGTTAATCATGTACGTATACTGCTCGGGCAATACAAAAACCGGACACTTGTTTTGTAAAATCAGTATGACACACAAGCTTGTATAATAATCTCTATATACTTGTACAGTGGTTCTGTACTACATTCAAAAAGTATTTTAAACAAAATGATATGCAATAAGGTATTTTTATGTGCTGTCCATTAAGTGTCCAAAACATTGTTTACAACCAAACTGTCTGCCCTGGATTGGGCCCCTGGCTTCCCAGAGACCAAATCCTGGGGAGGACATGCTCGAAACCTTCGTGGTATATGAGCATGCTAAAGTATTATGCATGCACAACCAAATTGGAATACATGAATTTTATAAGACATGAATACTAACAGTTCACCACATAACAGAATGGGGATATGGATGAATTTAAAGTTGGGTAATTGACACACAAACAGAACAGTCGTTAGGATGAAATATTGTGCCACAGATTTGTTCCTGGTTTAAGTTAGCATGGTCTCTGAAAATAACAATGCCCTGTTATATACATAAACAATAAAAACATTTTAAAACTCGGAACATTCTCAAAAGACTCTCATCTTATATGGATGTTGTCTAGATGAAATTATTTTTTTTATATATATTATGTAAATCTGCATAATATAAAACTATATTTAATTTTTTTATTATAAACAAAATTAAAAATAAATTCTGCAAGGTGTAGTTGAACAGTCTGTAAAATTTAATATATATTTGGTGCAAAATCCATTAAAAAAATCCCCAATTTAAAAAATGGGACTAAAAAAAACGTTTTGCATATGATGTTACAATCAGAATGTTTTGACTGTCTCTTAAGTATATATATATTTTTTCATTTCATGAAACACATCAAGTCAGAGTAAACAGTTCAAGGTAAAACATTTCTTTCTGCAGTTTGCGTCTTCGTCTGCTGGCACGTACTCTGTCTATCACAGCGCTGGAACACTTGGATGACTGCCACAAAAATGGGTGGGGTGCTTGCATTTCTTCACCTCTCAAAATCATTACAACAGTTTTGTGAACCTGAACACACACAGATTTGACAAGAATGTCTTATTTACTGCACAACATGTGTTGCTAACAGTTTTCAAACAGTTAAATTTTCATTATGTTTTGTCGTGATTTATCTTTTTAGTTTTACACCCAAATGAGCAGAATCTAGACATAGTGCTGTTAACTTGATGAAAGATTCAGCAATGTGGATCGTGTGATTAAATATACAAATATCCTGTAATATCCTATCATTAACTATAGAAATATCCTGCAATACGTAGCTATTCTGTCATTAACGATGGAAATATCCCATATTACATAGCTATCCTATTATATGTATTAACAACAGAATCATCCTGTAATAGATATTTGTTAATGAAACTGTTATGAAGTTAGTGATTTTGTTTTTGATAAAGGACAGTTAATTTATCCATCTATACATCCATCCATCCACCCACCCAAACCCATCCATCCATCCATCCATCCATCCATCCACCCACTCATCCATCCATCCATCCATCCATCCATCCATCCACCCACCCATCCATCCATCCATCAAGCCACCCACAAAAACACCCACCCATCCATCCATCAAATCATCCACCCATCCATCAAGCCACCCACAAAACACCAACCCATCCATCAAGCCACCCATCCACCCACCCATCCATCAAGCCACCTACAAAAACACCTACCCACCCACCCATCCATCCATCCACCCATAAATCCATGCATCCAGCCACCCACCAAGGTAAACATGAAGTTCATTTATTTATCTGTTAATCTATTAAGCCATCCACAAAAACACCTAGCCATTCATTCATCCATCCACCAATAAATCCATGCATCCACCCACCCATAAATCCATGCATCCACCCATCCATTTAGGCAAATTAGACCTTGATCTATAGTTAAAGACCTAGATAGCAGTGAACTGACTTACTTGTGAGAGTAACAAACCTGACTTTCATCAGTTAAAGACCTAGATAGCAGTGAACTGACTTACTTGTGAGAGTAACAAACCTGACTTTCATCAGTTAAAGACCTAGATAGCAGTGAACTGACTTACTTGTGAGAGTAACAAACCTGACTTTCATCAGTTAAAGACCTAGATAGCAGTGAACTGACTTACTTGTGAGAGTAACAAACCTGACTTTCATCAGTTAAAGACCTAGATAGCAGTGCAGTGAACTGACTTACTTGTGAGAGTAACAAACCTGACTTTCATCAGTTAAAGACCTAGATAGCAGTGAACTGACTTACTTGTGAGAGTAACAAACCTGACTTTCATCAGTTAAAGACCTAGATAGCAGTGAACTGACTTACTTGTGAGAGTAACAAACCTGACTTTCATCAGTTAAAGACCTAGATAGCAGTGAACTGACTTACTTGTGAGAGTAACAAACCTGACTTTCATCAGTTAAAGACCTAGATAGCAGTGAACTGACTTACTTGTGAGAGTAACAAACCTGACTTTCATCAGTTCTGAGGAGGACCTTTACTTGCACTCTCCCAGACAGAACACCACATACAAAGGCCAACTGTGGAACAAGGAGAAACTACCAATGGGAATTGATCCCATGACCTCTGGTACCTCAGGTGAATGCCCTACCACTGAGGTAAATCCCAATTCTAATGCAAAGGATATACAATGAAACCCCTTTAAACCAGACACCCAGGGAACCAAGTTAAAAGTCTGGTTTTAAGGGGTATCCAGTTTAGAGAGGTTCTGTTCTGCGATGCTGTTTAAAAAAGGACCATGAAAAATTTCCTGTTTTGAAAGAATTCTGATTTACACAAGGTTCAATTTTGACGGGTTTCACTACATATATAATTTTTTCATCGACTAATTTACTTATTAAAATAAGAAATGGATGAATGGAATTGGTCATTAACTTGGCAACAAGCAACCAGACTACAAAACTGATTGTTTTTCATGCACTTTTAAAGGCAGAAAACCCCACTGAAATGTGGACATGACAAGTTTTTAACTTTAAAAAGAAAAGTAATCATACCATTAAGTGTGGGCATATAAAACATAAATCTACATTACTGTTCATAATTAAATATTATGATATACATGTAGTTAAAGTTGTTTTGTTTAACGACACCACTGGAGCACATTGATTAATTAATTATCGGCTATTAGATGTCAAACATTTGGTCATTCTGACACGTAGTCATCAGAGGAAACCCACTACATTTTTTTCTGAAACAACATGGGATCTTTTATATGCAATTTTCCACAGACAGGAAAGCACATACCACAGGCTTTGTCCAGTTGTGGAGCACTGGTTGGAACGAGAAAAAAACCCTAATCAGCTGAATGGATCCAACAAGGTGGTTCGATCCTATGTTATGATATAGAGACCCATGTGGTTAATTTAAATTATTTTTTTTCTCTTCTTTTCCCCCCCCCCCCTTTTTTTATCTTGGGTATGCAATAAATGTCATAGAAGCCGAGATGGCTTTTTTGGCAGCAAGTCCAGGTGAATCATTCCTGTGTCTACCTTGCACCTGTTCTCAAAATACCAGTCGCTGAAATGATGAGACGTAATCAGCAATCCTCTCCGCCTCTCCCCCGCAAGTAAAACAACACTTCCGGGAAATCTCAAAACGGCAGTTACTTGCCTCGCAACACAAACATGACCCCGTCTCCCTGCCCGCCTTTGATTCCTGTCTTTTACATTCATCTGTTTAGCCAATGCACCACTGCAGAGTAAATATCTCGGCATGGTGTTACCCACTATCACAATGTACAATCTCAACTCTTGCTCTTTTATTGACATATGTTCTATTTTTGAAATATCATAGCATAGAAATAAACAGCACATATATACAAATTAATAGCGAACACTTGCAGCCAATATCAGAATGCTAACACCCATTAGAATTCTTTCAAAGACTAACGAAAAGGCTGTAATTGTTAGCATTCTCATTCTTCCAGTATCTTTGGAATGAAAGATATACCCAGGCTAAACATTCTGATAATGTGGTGATAAAAATATCATCACATACACAGCTTAGAGAAAAATCTCTTTGAAAATGGGAAAATATGCATGTGTTTGTATATCTATAACGTTTTGTAAGAAAAAGTAACAGGGCAAGGCATAATCTGCAGAACAGGGCACAGCATAGTAGGGCAGGGCATTTTGTCATAAAATTTGCTAAATGACAAAATAAAATTGCAACATTTCATGGCATTAAAAAATGTCAACTCAGTTATGGCATGAATTTAAAGGTAAAAGAGTGACCATTAAAAATGATTTTAAAGCAAAAACATTTGCTCTTACTGAATATATAGACTGTATACTGGGTTGGTGGGGTGGACACTGGGAGAGCTAGGTGGCATTAACATGTACATAGTAACTCATAATAAGGTTCTTTGCTATTATTATTCTTCAAAAGAAATAGTGCTGTAATAATTACATTGAATCAACTGTCCATTGATTTTAAAACATTGTGAGGGACAAGACGTAGCCCAGTGGTAAAGTGCCTGCTTGATGTGCGGTTTGTCTAGGAGTGATCCCATTGGGCTATTTCTAGTTCCAGCCAATGTACAATGTACCACGACTGGTATATCAAAGGTCATGGTATGTGCTATCTTGTCTTTGGGATGGTGCATATGAAAGAAAGCAGTATTAATGGAAAACTGTAGGTTTCCTCTCTAAGATTATATGTCAAAATTACCAAATGTTTGACATCCAATAGCCGATGATTAATAAATCAATGTGCTCTAGTGGTGTCATTAAACAAAATAAACTTTTTGAAACATTACGATGTCTGCAGGCTCTCCAAGTCTTTCACCACTGGGCTATTTCTAGCTCCAGCCAGTGCACCATGACTGGTGCATCAAAGGCTGTGGTATGTGCTATCCTGCCTATGGGATGGTGCATATAAAATATCCCTTGCTGCTAATCGAAAAGAGTAGCCCATGAAGTGGTGACAGTGGGTTTCCTCCCTCAATATCTGTGTGGTCCTTAACCATATGTCTGACGCCATATAACCATAAACAAAATGTGTTGAGTGCGTCATTAAATAAACCATTTCCTTCCTTCCTAAAGGCTTTCACTGTCATTGACAAAACACATTATTTCTGTGGTTTAGGCATCTCTTTTCTAATAACAGTTGTAATTAGATTATCACACCTGTACGTGTTATAGAAATTCATTTGAGAATATTTCCCTTATTTACAGTATTACTTGGGGCACACATCCATCTGCAAAGTTATTTCATGCAGTATTCATATGCAGGTAGTAATCTTTATTTATAAACCTGGCTATTTGTGTGTTCCCTAGTGACAGTGATATACTGCCTTGGTGATTATAACTTGGTAATAAGCAATTACCAACACTTTTCCTGTGTGTAACCTTTCCTTGGTAAATTCATCAGTTTGAATTCTCTAAGCGGGTCTGATAAAAGTTTACAAGTTTTTCACACAAAACGTAATAACATTATTTTACTGGCAATATAATATATAAATATATTTAGTATTTCTTTTTCGCTTACTCTTCAAAATGCACTCTTACTGAAATAGCCAAAATTTTAAAACTATTTTCCAGACAAAAAGATCTGAATGAATGATTGCTTTAGGAATGCTTGAATGCTAACAAGTAAAATCCTGCAATTTATGTCTGCAATAAGTTCCAAAATAAACAGAGAAAATAATCTGTGATATGTTTAGCCTTTCTTCTATAGCAATTTGTCATGTTTGCTTAGGAAGAATTCTTATAGAAAGAATAAATGTGTAACCTTTTTAAACGTATAAAACCAAGTTTAGAAAGGTGTTTCCTAATATACTGCAAACTATGAAAGCTAAATCTTCAAAATATAATTATAATGTATTCTAATTTCAATTATAAGTATAATGGATTTGATGCTATATTAGATCTCTTTTACACATAACAAAGCTGGTTAGAGAATATATGGAAATAAAGGTGAATGTATAAGAATGCATAAAAATAAATCAACTGACGTTCCTCCAATCTACATGTAGTCAGGTTGTCTGTTCAGTCAATTATAACATGATTAAAAACTGAATATAAAAATGTAATTCTTCACTGTCAAAATATATTTTACTAAACACTAGCTTAGAATTAAATAACTGAACCATTTCCTATTAATATTTTTCTCTTCTCTCTTAAATCATTATGTATTACCTTGTAATTTCTACAGTACCAATGTCTATTTCAACAGATTTTAAAGGTTCTGTTGAAAAATCTTCAGATCAAAGTAAAACATACTGATGACCATGAGTTTCAAACATTTAAATTTCTATCTAAAGAAAGTACAGATATTATCATTGGTTGAAAAGGTGAAATTATCTATACCACTAGTAATGAGTTACATCTACAGTCATGTCGTGATCTTTCCATTTCTTTGATTGTATGATCCAGCCTTGGGTCTGCTGAAAGACGTACTGGAGTCATCAGGGGTCTTGGAGGTGAAATTATCTCAAGCACAAGTAATGAGTTGAATGCTCTCGGTACAGTCCTGTTGTGATCTTTCAGTTTCTTTGATTAACTCAGACGTTTCCAGATGAGCTGATGGACAGAAAGCCACTTCAAGAGAATCCTTGAAAATTCAACACCCCTGACAATTTTTATCATCTACGTTTGAATACATAAATAGTTTTATAACTGTCTGTCCTGTGTTGAGTGGCATTAACAGACTGTAAGACGAAGTCTATATTCCATCTGTTGAATAGCTTTTACTTGTATCTTCATTAGGTTTTCCATCTTGTGTAACGTTTATATTAGAACACTGATCTACAGAGAATGGGGTGGGATCTACATTGAAAGATAATGTAATAAATTTATCAAATAATTATCAAGTTCATTGCACAATACAACAATAGTCTTGCAAAATATATTAAATAAACCACTAAAATTCTGACCCTATGATATCCAATTCTGTACGGTGACCTGTCTTTTTGAGACCCAACCCTCTACCCTCTTCCTTCCCGCTACAACACAATTCCAATAGATGTCTATTGATAGGGAAAACCCCTAAATATGTTGTATTTTTTTAAATTCTAAAATTAAGACAAAAACATTCCAGGAATATGGTGAATACCGTAACATTAAATTATACAGTTTACTTTGTCATAATCATATAAATATGTGATTTCAATGAATTATGTTATAACCTATTTCTTTAAAAAAAAAAATCTAAATAATTATTTGGGCATCATCAATCCAATGACAAGAATTAGTTTTTTTCACCTTAAGTTTCACTAAACACATATGGCATCAGACACATGGTTAAGGACCATACAGGTATTGAGAGAGGAAACCCGCTGTTGCCACTTCATGGGCTACTCTTTTAGATTAGCAGCAAGGGATATTTTATATGCACCATCCCACATACAGGATAGTACATACCATGACCTTTGTTACACCAGTTGTGGAGCACTGGCTAGAATAAGAAATAGCCCAATGGGTCCACCGATGGGGATCGATCCTAGACCGACTGCGAATCAAGCGAACACTTTACCACTGGGCTAGCTTCCACCCCCACTAAACAGAGTACAGTTTGGTGAAGTGAGTTTGCCATTGGTTATGTATGGTCAAAACCCCTGGTCCATTTATAGCTGACCCATAGAACATTTATTCAGGGATGATGATCTTTGCTTGAGTAAGAATAGCATTAAGGTACATGTTGGTGTGATTTCCATCAAATAAAATGGTACAGCTGTTGTACCAATTGTACTCCAAGCAATTGAACCCATTGCCCATGCTCCTTTGCCACGTGGAAATGAAATCCATAATTTGTACACACAACTGTTTGGATTGCCGTTTGTGTGTGTCAGTCAGTGAAACAAGTGGTATGGTTGTGGACACGGCACGGCACTGGAATACCTCTAAACTGGAGAAGGTCAAGAGACTGCCATGATTGGCACACAGGATAAGATAACTCAAGTGGTAACAAGTTCATACTTTAAAAACAGCCATTAATTGACAATGGCAATATTTCACTCCCAGTTGTAAAGAAAATAGAAGCCCACAATAAAATGTGTGAATAAACCACAAAATATTGACCTTTGGGAGTATTTCCTTTTGGTGGTGCAATATTAAAGACTTTCTGAGTGTCCTGTTTCCTGAAAAGAAGACATAAACGTGATCAGACATGATCACTGAAAGATGATGCCATATAAAACTACCATTCTTTCCAAGATAAAGAAAAACCTATTCCAGCAGTCGGAGAAAATAGAATTCTTTGAAAAGCTTTGAAGTCAAGGGAAGTAAAATCCAGTGAACATTATGTGAAGACATTGACCAGCCAATTGAATAAAGATCGGTTGATTTATCACTGAACGGCTACTGGGGTTATTGCACTCAACTATTGTAAGTAACAATGGGCTGGTAAGATTGTCTCATAAAGTGGGACATTCTCTACAGCATTATTACAAGCTCTAAAACAGGTCTGTGCAGGAAGCAAAATAGCAGTATTGTAAATAGCATCTTGAGGAAATAGTGTTGGTAATTCCATAGCATTGACCACTGTTAGCCAGAACATAATCTTAATAATCATTACCACAAATTGGCAATTAAGTCTTGTGATTGATTTACTGTTAATACATTAATGAATTATTCAACTAGACATTATAATCTTTGTTATATTGTTGTAATTAATTTTTAACTGGACCAAATTGGTATCCAAAGCAAACAACAGACAATTTACATGTTCAATTAATTTCATGACTAAAAAGTCTTCACTAACTCCATGAACCTTGGTAGGAAGATTCTATCCCAAGGTTATCAGACTTTAGTGTTGTTACTTTTAGACTTAATTTCAAATAATATAAAACCAACATTGACCATGGTCTTTTAATGACTTAGTTATTTCTGAATATTGTTAAAATTGCATGAGCTTTTAAAAAAATCATTTTAGTGCTTTTCAAAGATAATGTTTAGTTAAAAGACCACTGTATCATGCTCAAAAAGCAATTAAAGTAGGATGTATTTTTTATGTGTGGTGGGAATATATATTTACACATTGAAACTCCTCCAAATTGGATCCTCTGAAAACCAGAATTTAATCAAAACCAGACATTTTTCATGGTACCTTTTTTTAAATATCAGTACAGAACAGAACCTTTCTAAACTGGATACTCCTTAAAACCAGACTTTTTAACTGGTCCCATGGGTGTTATTCATTTACGGTTAAAGCATAATGCACTGGGTACACAATGCAGTCTGTAGAGATTAATGATTAGGAAATGGTTAGGGGTGATGTAATGTTTCCTATTACAGCAGAAAACATATATTTCACCTTATAAAACCACAATTTTATTTCTTTTTAGGAATTAAAAAAAAGTTATTTATGTTGGTGACAATTATATGTAAATGTTCCAAAATAATAATAATTTCAGACACCCATCAGAAATACAATTTTTATAAAGTTCCAAAGACAGATGGTAGCTTTTCATTAAAATATCTTTGGCACAACTTCATACCTGGAATAATTTTGCTATAAAAAGACTTCCTGTAGCACTTAAATCTCTATATTGAACACTTATCTTATCCTTATTAAATACTTTGGTGATAAAATCCTCCACTAACCAGTGTGCCGCTGTAGCTAATGAAGACAAATATAGAAGAGAAATGTTACATGACATAAGAATAAATAGAACTCTTCAGCCATAGGCCCTGATGCTATTTTCCTGAAGAGCTCCTGTTTAGATACAAACAGGCTGCTGTTGAAACATCTTTGAAAAAAATGAACTGATTGGATCTCATAGTTTTCTTTTATTACTCAGTCTTGTTACCAGAGACATAACACTTAAACTGAGGTTAGCCAAAAAATGGCAGACCCAGCTGTTTGAAAAACATACATGCAGAAAAACATTTAGCATTAAATGTCTTGTAAAGTGAATTGGTCTTAATAGGCACCTGCATATAACAAGAACAAGAACAGTGCTGGATTAATTATGAGGGTGTGGGTAATTTTTGGAATGCTTTCATCAGAGAACTGTTCAAGCATGCCTGTCGTGGGCACAACTTCTGACTTCGCCAGAGAGTTCTGTCAAAGACAGGAGTGCTGGATTAATTAGGCTCCAGGTCCTTACAAATAGCAGGTCATAGATTAGCTTTCAATGACTACTGGCTCCCACCCATGAGTTTTAATTATTCAGTGTGGAGGTTTAAGAATAATATACGTTTCTCTCTAACCACAACCAATTAACCATGGACCCTTGTTCTGGACAGAAAGCCATATAGCTGAAGTGTGTTTGTCTAGGACAGTGCGCTTAAAGTTTAACTGGGTATAAATTTAATGTAATAACTGCTATAGATAAGCAAGCTAAATTGTTTTAGTTTTTTTCATCCAGAGCAGTATGCTTGAATCATTGTTGGACATAAGCATCAGACTAAGTTATTAGCATTACATGTATGTCTGAGTTGGAACAGAAGACTAGGCCAGATGGCAGCTAGATAGAGCCACTTTATGAAGTACTCAGTGTAACAGAGCAAGCCCAATTTTTTTTTAACCACATCACTAGAGCAGATTGATTTATTAATCATTAGCATTTGGTAAATTTTTACCAGTAGTCTTAGATGAAACCCACAGCATTTTTTAATTAGCAGCAAGAGTTCATTTTATGCACTTTTTTGCAAAAGACAGCACATACCACAGCCTTTGATATACCAGTCATAAGGAACTAATTGGGACAAGAAAAAAAACAGTCACAGAATTGACTCCGCTGAGGTGATTTGATCTTACAGTGCAAGTACCTCAAGCCAGTGTTCTGCTACTGACTGAGCTTGTTCCCAACCGGGGCAAACCGAAATGATAGACTCTAACCAAACACTATCGTAGAAGACAAAGCAAACAGCATTATTGATAAGTTATTGACCTGTCTGGGAGAGGGGCCAGCAACAACCCAGGATGCACACTGATTAATTTCCTTCCTTTTTGATTGCTTACTTATGTGCTACCAAGAAATAACTATCAATTGTTCTTTCATCTTCCCTGATACACAAAGTGTCCTTTTATTAACAAGACTGTGATGTGGCAACATTATATAAATATATCTTAAGACAGCAGCATACAGAGATGATAAATTGAAAGTACCAAAGAGACCTAGAGCTAAAACAGTTTTGATTGCAGCCAGTACAAATTATACTATTAAAATATTATTATTATCGCTGATAAAAGAATATTTTGTTTAACAATACCACTAGAGCACATTGATTTATCAATAATCGGCTATTGGATGTCAAACATTTGGTAATTTTGACATGTAGTCTTAGAGGAAACCTGCTACATTTTTGCATTAATAGCAAGGGATCTTTTATAACGCGCCATCCTACAGACAGGATAGCACATACCATGGCCTTTGATATACTAGTCGTGATGCACTGGCTGGAATGAAAGACAACCCAAATGGGCCCACCGACGGGAATTGATCCCATACTGACAGCAAGCGCTTTACCACTGGGCTACAACCTGCCCCAAATATAGCTGATGACGTAACAACATAAATAGCCATATGACTTTATTTTGTCAATCACACATTCTTTTCAGTTCGACTGTATACGTAAATGCTGTTTATCGAAAATATAGTAGATGGAATCATAGTATGAATATACAGACAACCATTTTATTTAATTAAAATATTTAAAATTATTTAAATATCTAATTTGTTCCTGACATACATTTTCATAAAATGTCTAGATTAAAATACCTTTTTGTCCTTGCTTAATTTCTTATTTATAGTCTAAGCTTCAGATTTTGTACAGGCATTTTCACAGAGGTGGATCCGATGGGGGACCAGGGGACATCTTTTTTTCTGGCTTTTAAAAAATGTTTTTTTTATTGGGCTGCCCTTTTTAAAAGTTGACCAATCCATGTGCTCTTTTTCCCTTAGTCCCCCCAAATAGTTCCTGGATCTGCCCCTGTTCTCATAATTTAGTCTATCTTACATTGCACACATCACCTGATTTAAAAAAAAGAGAAGTTTTCTTTCATGTTTATACGACACAGCAGTTGGGAAGTGATCTTTGGTGTCTTTAAAAACAGTTCCAACTTCTACTTCAGGCGATTGTGATGGAATTTTAGATAGAGAGAGTCTGTATACTGTGAGGAGTTTAAGTTTACAGGGGGATCAAATCATACTCCCCAAGAAAATATAATGGGGAAAAAAAGGTGGGAATGTGCTTGAACAGGGGTGGATTTTGACCCCGCAACCCCCCCCCCCCCCCCCTTTGCACACGCACCTGAACTTAGGTGTTGCTCAACTTGGTTTTATGAATTTTCCAATTCTGTTTTGGCTAGTGTTTCAAAATTCAGCTAATCAGTTAAAGATGGAACTTTTCTTCAGACACTTTGCACTGTTGTTCTTTACACTCTGCAGATGCACATGTAGCATTACGCTGATGCTAAATGAATTTTTTCACAAAATGCTGGCCAATTGAACCTGGTGATCTTTTTAGCTCCTGTTGCACAACTGGGACCATAGATCATGTAATCAACTCAGCTGGTATTTTTAGTGCATTGCTTTGAACTTTACACAGATGTTGCACATACACTGCCAACATGCAATGAGGCATTATTACGATGCTGGATAGAATTTTTTCCTACAAAGTATCAGTTTAAAATCAAGTCTTCTTCTTTTTTTTCTTTCTTTTTTTAATTTATAAAACAACTGTATTCACAAGTTATGCTTAAATATTTTCCACAAACCCATTTACATACAAAAACAAAGCAACAGGGTTCCATGTATGTAAATAAAACAAATCAAGAGATGATAAAAACAAATGGTTCTGCCAACTGTACATGTAGCTCTCTGGAAATGAGAGTTTATTCCACTATTTTGTATGAGTTCTCTTTTCTTTTCTTTTTAAAAAGTAGTTGGTTCTTTTAGTAGGAAGGAGGACATACATGTAAATGAAGTGATACAAAGTTATATAATTTGAAAAAAAACAAACAAATTGAAGATTTTTCTAAATTTTTTAAACATCAAAACTTGTTTTTCTGACAACCATGACTATATGGACTTAACCAGACTGTCTGTTAAATCTTTGAAATAACCCAGACAGGAGAGAAAAAATTTACAGTAACCTGTATCCCGTGGTCTTCAACAATGTTTTTAGATCTTTCACCTAGGGAACCCAAAAGTCTGAGACTTTGATTTATTAAAAAATATATGATATTGCCGTATTTCCTCCCCAGCCAAATGGTGGCCTGTGATAAGGAATATCGCAAACATGGAAAATAAATTAAGAGATGGATGTTTTGTTGAAGGAGGAACTGGTGGCAACAGACAATTCTTTAGCTAACTCATCAAAAGTGATGCGTGCGTGTGGTCACACAGTTTGTTGAATTTTGATAATGTGCCAAAAATAAACATATTCGCACCAATATAGAGTAGACGGGCAAATCTCATACCTAATGGGAACCTTATATATGATTGTAATGAGATAACACGGCTTTAATAATTATCATATAAATATTGTTGGAAAATAATAAGTTTTCAGGTTTATGTTTTTGCACCTATACATCTGTAATAAATCAAGCTAGTATTTTATTCATATAATGTTCATGATTCTTTCACCATTGTTAGATATACATGTATCAAGATATGAATTAATATTAACAAGATAGAGCACTATTATGTCATACTGATGTATGTTATTTGAACTTAACAGACTGGCTGTTATAGCCTTTGAAAACTTCCAGACAGGCCAGTTCTGTTATCATTGTAAATTAAAGATATACCAAGGCTAGCTCTGCCACTCACAAAATTTGCCATTTGCTAATTTTAAACTCAATTGGCAAATTTTATTTTAATTTGCAGAAATAATTTCATGTAATAATTGGTATTTTTTGGAATATAATGGTGGGCTTCTGTAATTTTTAAAGTTAAATAAATAAAGTGACAAAATTTACTGCACATCCCGAGCTAGCCCTGTATATATATATTATTATTAATTAACAAAATGAACACCTAACATGTCATACTGGTAAATGTTATTTGAACTAAACACTTTCATAACATTCTAAATACATATACATATAATACATATAACATTGTTCTATCTATATAATTATGGTTAGCCTTCTTCCCTCTACAATAATAGAGAAAACCATTTCTGATTTCTGTCCCTAGAAATGTAGCAGTTGCTGTTTTTATTTAATGATGTCTGACATTGAAAAGACACAAGACAAGATTCTACTCATTGGGTAAATCACAAATCACTTGTATGAGGTGCTTGAGTCATAGGATTGAACCTCCTCAGCGGACACATTGAGTTTTTTCCTGTCCAAGCCACAAATGGTATATCAAAGGCTGTGGTATGTGCTGTTGTGTCTGAAGTATAATGCATATAAAAGATCCCTTGATGCTAATGGAAAAATACAGCAGATTTTTCCTCTGACGAGTACATGAAAAAGTTACCAAATGTTTGACAGTCAGTAGCCAATTATTAATTAATCAATTAATTAATTAATTAATTAATTGGGGTGTCATTAACCAAAACAAACTTTGAACAGAAACATTCTAACTAGATGTAGGTCAGGTGTGAATCCAGAACAGCATGTCTGCATCACAACCATTTACAAGGGTCAACATGCCCTAAGAATTATATCAATACAGTCGATACAATTTCCACTAGTCTAGACCAAACATTGACTAGCTGGTACTGAGGGCTAGTAGATTTGTCGAACCTTGAAGAGTCAAAATAAACTGAAGTGACATCTACATGACAAAACCATTACAAAATTATTTAAATCATATCTCTGCATAAATTAGTCAAAGGGACAAATATGTGGTTCCACTATATATATAACAATATCCCTTGCTCTTACACGTCTACATTCTGATACCTGCTTCTACACAACCACTTATTAATACATTTGTCTCCATCTGTCGGCTGCAGCATTTCTTTTAGTGATCATCAGGATCAGTGTCTTTGATCGTGTTCCAAGACCGAAAAACACACGACTGCACGGTGACTGCTCCTCCACGAACCCTGTAATCAGAGTTGTGCAGAAGCCAGTGAGATTCCAACATCATCTAGATTAGATTGGTGTTTTTCTCCTACCACACGCAGTGCAGCTCCATGCGTGGTGCCGGCACGCAAATACTATAGGCCATCTAAGCCCAAAACTGATACTAAGGAACAAGAAACTTCTTTTTTTTCGGTTCATTTTCTTTCCAATTCATTTTTTTTCTTCATTGTGTATCGTCTGCAGTGTTGAGTTTAAAATAAACTCAGACTGTTTAGTTCAAGCCTGTGAAAAAGATATCAGTACGATAAGAGGTGGATAAGTAATTTTAAATTTTACAGACGGCTGTAACGAAAGGAGTGCGACAAACGGTGTTTATCGGGTATATTTCAAAGTGATGTTCCATTAATCCATATATATATTAGCAAAGGTCACACTGGGAGAAGAAATTGAAAACAATGCTGTGATAAACTGAAACAATAGATAGATGCACAGTTAAACCATTTCAGGCAGCCACTTCCATCAGACAACTATCTTTATTAGACAGTTATCTTTATTAAACAGCTATCTCCATTAGACAGCCAGTTCTATTAGACAACTATCTCCATTAAACAGCTATCTCCATTAGACAGCCAGTTCTATTAGACAAGCCAGTTCTATTAGACAACTATCTCCATTAGTCAGCCAGTTCTATTAGACAGCAGTTCTATTAGACAGCTATCTCCATTAGACAGCCAGTTCTATTAGACAACTATCTCCATTAAACAGCTATCTCCATTAGACAGCCAGTTCTATTAGACAAGCCAGTTCTATTAGACAACTATCTCCATTAGTCAGCCAGTTCTATTAGACAGCAGTTCTATTAGACAGCAATCTCCATTAGATAGCCAGTTCTATTAGTCAGCCAGTTCTATTAGACAGCTATCTCCATTAGACAGCCAGTTCTATTAGACAGCAGTTCTATTAAACAGCTATCTCCATTAGTCAGCCAGTTCTATTAGACAGCAGTTCTATTAGACAGCAATCTCCATTAGACAGCCAGTTCTATTAGTCAGCAGTTCTGTTAGACAGTTATCTCCATTAGACAGCCAGTTCTATTAGACAGCAGTTCTATTAGACAGCTATCTCCATTAGACAGCCAGTTCTGTTAGATAGCAGTTCTATTAGACAGCAGTTCTATTAAAAAGCTATCTCCATTAGACAGCCAGTTTCATTAGACAGCTATCTCCATTAGACAGCCAGTTCTATTAGCAGTTCTATTAGACAGCTATCTCTATTATGTATCTACTTCTGTTAGGGAGCTAATATTAGGCAATCACCTCTGTTAGACAACTACCTCTGTTATACAGCTATCTCCATTAGGCAATCACCTCTGTTAGAGAACTACCTCTGTTATACAGCTATCTCCATTAGGCAATCACCTCTGTTAGAGAACTACCTCTGTTATACAGCTATCTCCATTAGGCAATCACCTCTGTTAGACAACTACCTCTGTTATACAGCTATCTCCATTAGGCAATCACCTCTGTTAGACAACTACCTCTGTTATACAGCTATCTCCATTAAGCAGTCACCTCTGTTAGACAACTACCTCTGTTATACAGCTATCTCCATTAGGCATTCACCGCTATCAGACAACTACCTCTTTTATACAGCTATCTCCATTAGGCAATCACTTCTATTAGACAACTACCTCTGTTATACAGCTATCTCTATTAGACAGTCACCATTATTAGACAACTACCTCTGATATACAGCTCTCTTCATTAGGCAATCACCTCTATTAGACAACTACCTCTGTTATACAGCTATCTCCATTAGACAGTCACCTCTATTAAACAACTATCTCTATTAAACAACTATCTCTATTAGATAGCTACCTCTATTAGACAGTGACACCTGTTTAAGCAAATGCCTAATGAATGGATGGTCAATATGTCCATGACAGTGAAATGAGAGTGGACACTAAGTTAAGCAATGACATGAGATCTTCACAATAAACAATTCACTTTTGAATTAACTTGATTGCTTTTGTAACTAATGTATCTACTTGTACCCAAACTCCAACCTAACACTTTTCCAATATCAAAGCCAATATTACCAGAAGAAAATGATACACTGTAACTTATTACCTCTGGTTTCTATAACAATCTAGTATATGATACATCATTCGCAATTTGCTTTACATATAAACCGAATCCCTCTTAAGACCAGACATTTGTCTTGGTCCCATGGATGTCCGGTTTAGAGGGATTTCACTGTAATATAGCTTTTTTTCTAAACTACACCGTACTTACAAAATATAGACTCGGTAACCTAGACATTTTTTTTGTTACACATGTATGTTTGTGCTTTATGATTTTTGGCACCAATGTCAGATTGATATTTATTCTGTATCAGTTCAACGTGTGAGAGAGCTGGTTTTACAAACCTACACTCTTACCATGTGTGCACTGCATTCACACTTACAGCTATGGGCTTGTCGGAATTTTCAACTGGGGTGGGTGGGTGGTGCCGTAAATATAACTAATAATACTGATAATGAAAAGCTGTGAACCTACTTTGGGAGTAGCAGACAATGTTCTCAGGTGCATCATGCAACATTATTAAACCAGGTTTGATTTTTTGGTGGGTTTTTTTTTATCCATTTCTATAAGTGGGGACAGAATACATGTTGAAGTTGAATATTTGGCTACTAGACCGCTCACCCTCTTACAATGAGATGTTTTGAAAAGATATCTGACTACAGCAGCATTCGCCATAAGATTCAGACAGGCTAAAGCCAATATCTTAAGGCAACAACCAGGGCCCATGCTTATAAAACTTAAAGTCTAGACTTTAATAGAGTCCAGACTTTAACGTAATGCTATTTGAATGACGTTGCCATGACGTTAAAGTCTGGACTTTATTAAAGTCTAGACTTTAAGGTTTATAAGCACAGGGCCAGATATATTTCATTTATTCTGCAATCCAACAAGAAGAGATGGAAAATTCATATTATTCCAGTTTTGTCATGAAAATTGTGTACGGTGGTAACAGGGCATATCTTTCCCCCAGGTAATTTCCCCCTTTGGTCTCCCCCTGGTATTTCCCTCTAGGTCATTCCCCCCAATCATTTCCCCACTGATCATTATTAAAAATTACTAACCCTATTATAGATCAAAAGAAATATTTTATGTCAATCATGTACTGTTAATCTATTGGTAGCATGCACATTTTTTTTACTATATGACATCATATAAGATAAACAACATTATTCTATCTATAGATGCTACAATTTGTAATGTCAGTAAAGAGATTTAAACGCTAATTCCAAACAAATTTGTAAGATTTGTCATGCTTAACATAATCCAATGTTTTATTTGTAAAATACTACATTTAAACAATTTAAAATGTATGCCATAAATAATCTACTTTGATCTTAATAACACATTATGCTAATGTCATGACCTATATTTTTTAGTCATTGACCAATCAATTAAAAAATTTTTTTTATCTAGTCATATAATTATACCAGTGTTTAGTGATTGTCATAAATTTCCATATGGTACAGACAGACATACCAGTAATGTGCAATTGGAAGGTATACAGAAGAAAGGAAGGAAGGAACTGTTTTATTTAACGACGCACTCAACACATTTTATTTACAGTTATATGGCACCAGACATATGATTAATGACCACACAGGTATTGAGAGAGGAAATCTGCTGTCACCACTTCATGGGCTACTCTTTTCGATTAGCAGCAAGGGATATTTTATATGCACCATCCCACAGACAAGATAGTATATACCACGGCCTTTGTTACACCAGTTGTGGAGCACTGGCTGGAATGAGAAATAGCCCAATGGGTCCACTGATAGGGATCAATCCTAGACCGAACGTGCATCAAGTGAACGCTTTACCACTGGGCTACGTCTCGCCCCGTATACAGAAGAATATCATATTGTGTCTTAGCAATGTTTTCACCACTGGGCTACGTCTCGCCCCGTATACAGAAGAATATCATATTGTGTCTTAGCAATGTTTTTACCACTGGGCTACGTCTCGCCCCGTATACAGAAGAATATCATATTGTGTCTTAGCAACGCTTTCACCACTGGGCTACGTCTCGCCCCGTATACAGAAGAATATCATATTGTGTCTTAGCAATGTTTTCACCACTGGGCTACGTCTCGCCCCGTATACAGAAGAATATCATATTGTGTCTTAGCAATGTTTTCACCACTGGGCTACGTCTCGCCCCATATACAGAAGAATATCATATTGTGTCTTAGCAACGCTTTCACCACTGGGCTACGTCTCGCCCCGTATACAGAAGAATATCATATTGTGTCTTAGCAATGTTTTTACCACTGGGCTACGTCTCGCCCCGTATACAGAAGAATATCATATTGTGTCTTAGCAATGTTTTCACCACTGGGCTACGTCTCGCCCCGTATACAGAAGAATATCATATTGTGTCTTAGCAACGCTTTCACCACTGGGCTACGTCTCGCCCCGTATACAGAAGAATATCATATTGTGTCTTAGCAACGCTTTCACCACTGGGCTACGTCTCGCCCCGTATACAGAAGAATATCATATTGTGTCTTAGCAACGCTTTCACCACTGGGCTACGTCTCGCCCCGTATACAGAAGAATATCATATTGTGTCTTAGCAATGTTTTCACCACTGGGCTACGTCTCGCCCCGTATACAGAAGAATATCATATTGTGTCTTAGCAATGTTTTCACCACTGGGCTACGTCTCGCCCCGTATACAGAAGAATATCATATTGTGTCTTAGCAACGCTTTCACCACTGGGCTAGGTCTCGCCCCGTATACAGAAGAATATCATATTGTGTCTTAGCAACACTTTCACCACTGGGCTACGTCTCGCCCGGTATACAGAAGAATATCATATTGTGTCTTAGCAATGTTTTCACCACTGGGCTACGTCTCGCCCCGTATACAGAAGAATATCATATTGTGTCTTAGCAATGTTTTTACCACTGGGCTACGTCTCGCCCCGTATACAGAAGAATATCATATTGTGTCTTAGCAATGCTTTCACCACCAAAGTGGTTGTGGAATTTGGGGGTGGGTGGTATTTTTGGGGAGGGATTACACAGTTATATTTAAAATAAATACATGTATTACTATAATAATAATCATTATATTATTAATGTACTATTTTCATACAAAAAAGGTTATTATTAGGTCGAGATGACATTTGTATTAACCAACACATAATCTGTACTTGGGGCTCATTTTGTCTGCTAGACAAACTATTATGAGGGATTATGTAATAACCCCGTCTGCAGCAGTCACATTCCGAAAACATCCACCAATCAATCTCTGCAGCGCTTTCCCAATCCAGATGCAGAAATGCTGCTCATTTGCGGCAAATGTATGAAATTTCCCCATGTAAAGCATAAGGGTTCAGTGTAAATAGCCGCATACCCCCCACATGACAATGATGCATGGTGTGACAAATGCTCATCCAAACCTGACTGACAATGCCAGCGATTTCGCCCAGAATGCTATGGCATCATTACAAGACAATAACATGCTTGACTGACACAAATAAAGACAGAGAATATCTGCACTGTCAGACTAATGAAACAGAATGGGTTATGAGGTGCACACATAACCAGCAAGTGGGTCACATATTACACCATAGAATAGTCAGGAATATATCGAGAGATGTAAAAAAAAACCCACCTAAAACAGTCAAAGAATCCCATAATAAAAAAACAGACAATTAAACAGAGTGAATCAAGACAGATAGACAACTAAACAGAGTGAATAACATGACAGACATCTGAACAGAGTGAATACCAAAACAGACAGATAACTGAACAGAGTGAATCACATGACAGAAAATTGAACAGAGTGAATCCCATAACAGACAGATAACTGAACAGTGTGAATCCCATAACAGACAACTGTACTGTGTCAATCACATAAGAGACAACTGAACAGTGTGAATCCCATAACAGACAACTGAACAGTGTGAATCCCATAACAGACAACTGAACTGTGTGAATCACATAAGAGACAACTGAACAGTGTGAATCACATAACAGACAACTGAACTGTGTGAATCCCATAACAGACAACTGAACTGTGTGAATCACATAAGAGACAACTGAACAGTGTGAATCCCATAACAGACAACTGAACTGTGTGAATCCCATAACAGACAACTGAACAGTGTGAATCCCAAACAGACAACTGAACTGTGTGAATCACATAAGAGACAACTGAACAGTGTGAATCCCATAACAGACAACTGAACAGTGTGAATCCCATAACAGACAGACAACTGAACAGTGTGAATCCCATAAAAGACAGACAACTTAACAGTGTGAATCCCATAACAGACAGACAACTGAACAGTGTGAATCCCATAACAGACAACTGAACTATGTTAATCACATAAGAGACAACTTAACAGTGTGAATCACATAACAGACAGACAACTGAACTGTGTGAATCTCATAACAGACAGACAACTGAACAGTGTGAATCCCATAACAGACAACTGAACAGTGTGAATCCCATAACAGACAACTGAACAGTGTAAATCCCATAACAAACAACTGAACAGTATGAATGCCATAACAGAGAAACAACTGAACAGACATAATCCCATATCAGAAAGACAACTGAACAGAATCCCTTAAAAGACAGACAACTGAACACTGTGAAACCCATAAAAGAGAGTAAACTGAACAGTGTGGATCCCATAATAGACAAACAACTGAACAATATAAATCCAAAAACAGACAGACCATTCAGCAATGTGAATCACATAACAAAATAACAGACAACTGAACAGAGTGAATCCAATAACAGACAGACAAATGAACAGAGTGAATCTCAAAACAGACAGACACCTCAACAATGTAACTCAACTCTCATAACAAAATAAATAACAGAGAACTGAACAACATGAATCCCACAACCAAATCAACAGACAGATGAGACAAACCAGTGAACATGAACGGATGCCAGACAGACATAATCCCCACATGTCTATATATGTGTGACAGCCTGTAACAAATACAATGAGAAATGGCCATTATATTCTTAGAAAGCTCAAAGAGAATTACAGGTGAAAAAGAAAATGAAAAAAACAAACTGAAAAAACCCCCAAAAAAACGATGCAACACTACGTAATCTGTCTGCAGTCTAGGGTAGAGGGAGAATTAATATGCTGACAAGGCAGTGGATCGAATAACAAAAAAAGCATAAACATACTTTGCACCTCTAAAAATATTGCATGTGTCTGGTAGACCTCTCAAATGAGCTAATTTTGTGTTTGCCATATGCACACAGACACCTTCAGATATTAGAAAGATGGAGTACATCACAGAATAAGCAGCAGGATGCTCATTTGGTTGGCTTTTGTACTCGATGGGTCGTAAATAAATTGGTCAAATGTTATGATGATGATTGAAATGGTCGGGTTTTTTTTTTTCTCTAAGCAGTAGATAGATATATCAACAGGTTGTTGCCAGAATAGACTTGTGTCTGTCTGCTAGATCAGCCAGCATTCAGAGTGAGGATGTAAAGGCTACAATTCAGATTACAAGGCAAAAAAAAAAAAAGAGTCTGATTAATAACCTACTGGTCTTGCTGGCACAATGGTTAAGGTTACACACCACCATTTATATTTTCTTTGACATTTATTATAGGAATGTGTTAATAATTTTATTGTTTTACCAGTGTCAGTGGTTTAGTGGTTTTAAGCCATTGAACATAAAGGTCATATCAGGTGCGTGTGCAGGGAATTATACAGATGGGTCTAAACTGTGGTGGGTGAAGTTTTTAGATGGTTGAGTTATGCTCCCCAGCGGGCGGGACATAGCCCAGTGGTAAAGCGCTCACTCGATGCGCATTTGGTATGGGCTTGATCCCCATTGGTGGGCCCATTGGGCTGTATCTTGCTCCAGCCAGTGCACCACGATTGGTATATCAAAGGCCGTGGTATGTGTTATCCTGTCTGTGGGATGGTGCATATAAAAGATCCCTTTCTGCTAATTGAAAAAGAGTAGCCCATGAAGTGGCGACCAGCGGGTTTCCTCTCTCAATATCTGTGTGGTCCTTAACCATATGTCCAACGCCATATAACCATAAATAAAATGTGTTGAGTGCGTCGTTAAATAAAACATTTCCTTCTTTTCCTTCATGCTCCCCCAGAAAATACACTGGGGAGGTATAAGACCACAGATTTCTCTCTGACCCATTTAGCACACTGTCCCATACAAACGACCTGGATAGATGAGGTAGGTCTATGACCAGGGCAGTGTGCTTGAACCATAATTGGATATATGCATAGAAATCAAGTTTAAAGAAGTTTGTTTTGTTTAACGACACCACTAGAGCACATTGATTAATTAATCATCGGCTATTGGATGTCACACATTTGGTGATTATGACCCATAGTCATCAGAGGAAACCTGCAACATTTTCAAGTTTAAAAGGAGGTGTATTATATTTATAACATTTTAGTTCAAATGTTCAGTATGAAATACAAATCAATAGGTTCTCACCATGGATTGATTTTACAAATGTAATTAATTTGACTCAGTTACCTTTGACTGGGTATTTTTGCCTGTTCCAACCAGTGCACCATGGCTGGTATATTAAAGGTCATGGTATGTGGCTGTTTTGTCTGTGGGAAAGTGCATATAAAATATCCCTTGCTGCTAATGGAAAAAACCATGTTTAATTGTTTGACATCCAATACCTGATGATTAATAAATCAATGTACTCTAGTGGTGTTGCTAAATATAAATAACAAACTTTAACTGAATTACCTGGGTAATATGATTTCTCCGTACACCCGATTTAAAATGTTCAAGCCCTGATTGGAATATAATAATAACAAGCTGAAGTACATGTACACAGACCCAGCATGTTTCAATTAGTCTGAATCCCTCACCTTTTCCAGGAAGTGGATTATTTTTTATATTTCTTTTATTTTTTGTTATCACAATTATTGCTTCCTATCCTGTAGACTTTGCCAAAATCAAAGGTTCCTGGAGAACACAAAGTATTTGCCTAATAGCACTGGCTTTATTTGAACAATGTCAGATAAAAGCCTGTTTTATGGCTTAATGTTCAACACCAAGTCTATACAGACCCAGCTAATGAGGTACACCTCATTGATTTTGCTTACTAAGCACAGTACCTATACGTAATGTTTTAGACAAATCAGGAAAGAAAGAAAGGAATATATGTGTAAATGGAACCCCAGCATATTATTTAATCAGAAAGGTAAGATTGAAGTCATTTTATTTACATGCTGACTCTATCCATACATTGGGGGGGGAGGGGGGGTACATATATGGTGTCGGACTTATGGTTAAGGACCACACAGATATTGAGAGAAGATACCTGCTGTCGCCACTTCATGAGCTACTCTTTACGAGTAACAGCAAGGAATCTTTTATATGCACCATCCCACAGACAGGATAGCACATACCACAGCCTTTCATATACCAGTCGTGGTGCACTGGCTGGAACGAGAAATAAACCAATGGGCCCACTGACGGGAATCGATCCTAGACTGACCACGCATCAGGTGAGTGCTTTACCACTGGCCTACATCCCACTCCGTTAATCTTTAATGCACAAGTTGACGCTATCATTGCTGCTGCTGCCACCATCAGAAAATTCATAACTGTACCTCACCTATTTACTTTGTAAAAGTGAGATAATAAGGCCAATGAAAACAACAAGTCAATCTCTGGTCAGACAAAAGTTCCAGAATTGATGTGGCAATGCAGCTTTTTTTTTCTTTCTCTTTTTAAAGAATGAATTGCACAGAAAAGGTACCGTAGGTATATTTGATATCGAAATAAGGGTCATATTTAATTTGAAATCAAAATGCACATCCTAGTTCATGCACGATGGCACTTTGGCTCCAAAGGCAGCTTTATGTCATAGCAAGAAAAGCCTGGCAAAAACTGATGTCATATACCACAGGAAATTAAAAAAAGAAATGTTGACATGCGAATGTCAAAACTGACACACGTGCTAACCAAAGACCAAAAATTTTGTCTGGCCTAACAGCATAATTTTAATAGCATATGATGTAATCTGATGATGATGATCCCACATATTCTTAAGCTGTGCATATATTCTACACACCTGATGTGAACCAGTTAATTATGCCCCAGCTTTGATCTTTTTCTGGTAAAATAACTGTAGAAATACAAATAAATTACTTCATTCAATGATATTGACCAGCCTTGGTGGCGTAGTGGTTAGGCTATCTATCTACAGGCTGGTAGGTACTGGGTTCGGATCCCAGTCGAGGCATGGAATTTTTAATCCAGATACCGACTCCGAACGTTGAGTGAGTGCTCCGCAAGGCTCAATGGGTAGGTGTAAACCACTTGCACCGACCAGTGATCCATAACTGGTTCAACAAAGGCCATGGTTTGTGCTATCCTGCCTGTGAGAAGCAAAATAAAAGATCCCTTGCTGCTAATCGGAAAGAGTAGCCCATGTAGTGGCGGCAGCAGCGCATTACCTCTCAAAATCTGTTTGGTCCTTAACCATATGTCTGACACCATATAACCGTAAAATAAAATGCGTCAAGTGCGTCGTTAAATAAAACATTTCTTTCTTTTCTTTCATTCAATGATATAAGATATTCCTGAATGGTGATGAAGCCGTTTAATGCCCAGCAGGAGCACATTGTAATGTGTTTGTATGTATGTACGTGCGTGAGTGTCTGAGCTTGTTGGATACCGATAGCCTAGACAACATCCGTACAAACCATCTGCTGAAATCATAACCTGTTATCACTGGGAATAATTAATGTGATAAGACATAATGACCAAAATAAGGCAGGCTGCCAAACCAAAACAGTGCGTTACGTAAGAAGACTTCTTCAAAAATCATTGTTTTTTAACTCTGACTTGCACGTTTACAGTTTTCAAAGTCAAGTTTCTTCAGTACAGACAACGTGTCAATCTGCATGCAAGTATACTGTTCAGTAAATTGTTCGTCCTGGCATTGGTGTATACGTTTATTTACAACTGTACAATCAGGACTGGAGAAATGCTACCTGTTCAGTCAGTGCAACACATAGTCAAACCCCTCAAAACGAGACCCTCAGTAAACCAGAATTGCCTCAAAAACTAGACAAAACAGAACATCTGTAATCTAGATAGCTCTTAGAACCAGACTTTTTACTTGCTCACATGGGTGTCCAATTTAGAAAGGTTTCAAGGTGCAATCATATTAATAGACATTTAGCGAAGAAAATAACAAATTCTTATTTGTTTGATCTTTTTAGCTATCAATATGTTCATTATTTTTATGCTTATATCAAATTAAGGTTCAAGCATGCTGTTGGGGACACAAACTTCAGCTATCAGGGCAGTGGGTTAGAGGTTACTTTCTAGTGGTTAGTGAAAGATAAGTTAGTGTAGTGGTTGTACACCTACCCACTGAGTCATTAAACTTGCTTTGGTTGGGAACCGGTATCAGTATGCAAACCCAATACCTACCAGCCTACCACAACACCACTGAGGTCAGTCAGTCTATTTTGTTGAAGACTCATGTCAGAGAAATAAAAGTGGGAGGTTCTGATTGTTTTATAGAGATTGATTTTGCATGTTTGCTTGAGAATACACTGAGCCACATGAGCTCACATGAGTGGAAGAAAGGGATCAGATACACGAGTCTCCCATAATGTGCTCATGCTAGTCACAGGAATGGAATGGGAGGAGGTGGAAGGGTGATAGAGGAAGAGATGGAAGAGGGTGATGATGAGGAGACAGAAGAGAGGCAATGGGTAGGACCTGGATGTCAGGTCAGACAGGGGAGGAAATTAAAAATGAAAAAAAAAGACGGAAAAGGAGAAACAGTGGTAATGAAAAGTTAAAGTTTGTTTCTTTAATGACACCACTAGAGCACATTGATCTATTAATCATCGGCTATTGCATGTCAAGAACACCTACTACATTTTTTTTGTTAGTAGCAAGGGATCTTTTATATGCACCATCCCACAGACAGGATAGCACATACCACGGTCTTTGTAATACCAGTTGTAGTGCACTGAAACAAGAAATAGCCCAATAGGCCCAATAGAGATCGATCCTAGACAAACAGTGCATCAGGTGAATGCTTTACCACTGGGCTACATCCCACCCAGGTGGTACTGAAGAGGTAACAGAAAGAAGGAAGGAAGGAAGGAAAAGAGATGAAATCAGATGGGAAGGGAGAACATTGAAATAAAATAATATGGGGGAATTAGATACGGTAAGATAAGAATGGCTTAACACTGGATGATGATATAATGTGGATAAGATATTTTGGATAAGAGAGGAAGAAACAGGTATAGTATGCTGTTAAACTATTGGTCCTTAACTTGTGTTCGCCAGTATACTTCAGTGCACGTTGAATAACATGGTCAGATTATAATCATGATGTATGAGTAACTTCAGTCCAAGTAACAAACTGCTTGCTGATGAGTCTCATATGCTGGACACACAGATGGTTTTTTTGTGAGATTCTTCATCCTCTTTCTTCGCCAATAATGCAGCTATTGATCTGATGATACGGGCTGAAGCAACAAGTAACAAGCTGCCCTCAGTCAGCTCCCGGTGGATGATAAATTCTGATAAGTCATACACCCATTACTCATGAGACCACCGTGCTCTTGAGTTGTCTTAACTCAAACATGTTCGTCAAACTACATTGTCTTGAGGGAGGAGGGAGTTTACTTAATCAGTAGAGTGATCAACTGAGGTGTTGACTTTTAGGATCGGACCTGCTTGGTGGATCCAATGCTTTTTTTTCCCCATGGATCATAGGATTGAACCTCTTCAGTAGACCTGTTCTCTGATTGAGCTTTTTTCTGTCCTAACTAGAGCCCCATGACTGGTATATCAAAGGATGTGGTATGTGTTGTCCTGTCTGTGGGAAACTGCATATAAAAGATCCATTGCTTCTAATGGGAAAATGTAACATGTTTTCTTTGAAGACTATGTGTCAGAATTACCAAATGTTTAATATCTAATAGCCTGTGATTAATTAATCAATGTCTTCAGGTGCTGTTATTAAATAAAACAGACTTTAACTTGTAACACTATTTAAAAACAGTACTGCAGTGAAAGGAGATCAAAAAGCAGAATTAAAGATGTAACAGTGAGAAGACAAGAATGGAATGGGAGGAGGTTGGAAGGGATGTGATGGAGAAGAGGGTGGAAGAGGGTGATGGAGAAGGGGATGAAAGGGAAATGATGGAGAAGGATGGGGAAGGGGATGAAAGGCAGATGATGGACAAGGGGGTGGGAGGGGGTGATGTGGAAGGGGATGAAAGGGAGATGATGGACAAAGGGGTGGAAGGGGATGATGTGGAAAGGAATGAAAGGGAGATGCTGGACAAAGAGGTGGAAGGGGTGACTGGGAAGGGGTTGAAAGGGAGAGGATGGACAAGGGGGTGGAAGGGGGTGATGGAGAAGGGATGAAAGGGAGATGATGGACAAGGGGGTGGAAGGGGGTGATGTGGAAGGGGATGATAGATAAAGGGGTGGAAGGGGGTGATGGGGAAGGGAATGAAAGGGGGAGGATGGACAGGGGGTGGAAGGGGTTGATGAGGAAGGGGATGAAAGGGAGATGATAAACAAGGGAGTGGAAGTGGGTGATGGGGAAGGGGATGGAAGGGGGTGATGGACAAGGGGGTGGAAGGGGGTGATGGGGAAGTGGATGGAAGGGTTTGATGGGGTGAAAGGGAGATGATAGAGAAGGATGGGGAAGGGGGTGATGGGGAAGGGGTTGAAGGGGAGGAGATGGAAAGTGGAAATAGAATAGGAACTGGAGACAGAGAAAATAATATGGGAAAGGGGGACCATGTTGAAGGGAGAAAAGGTGACAATGAGTAGAAAAAAAGGAAATAAGGAAAAGAAATAATACCAGTAAGATATTTGGGATAAAAGATGAATGTGAGGAAAATGGATGAAGATGAAGAAAAATGAACAGAAAAAGATGAAATTAGAAGTAGAAAAAAAAGAGGACAAAATGAGATGAAACAAATCTTTAAAAATTAGATGAATTTTGTTACGACAGTTTCATTCCCAAACATTTTTTTAAATATTTTTTTTAATTTAATGAAGGGGAAGGAACTCTTGATGGATAATTTAAACAAACATTAACTTCCTGAATTAATTATTAAAATATTTTTGTAGATACCAGCATATGTACAGACATGTCTCCATTTTTTTTTTAATGAAGGTTTATTTTTGTTTGTTTGTTGTTTTTGTTTTTTTGGTACCAATCAATATTTAAGAGGATTATACATGTAATTAATTACAAATGCAAATCACAAATGCATATTTATTGAGAAAGATAAGAAATAAATAAAACAAATGTACTTTTTAATCTTGTCCTGATATATGACCTGGCAAGACTTGGCACTATAACAGTCAATCTAAGAACAGCCTGATATCACAAATCTACAAAGAGCTTACATTGATACCTTGAAGAAATTTACCAGACCCCACATCACAGTTCAAATTGCACAGGAACCAGGTACACCACAGGAAGACAAATGAAGCTCTGGACATTATAACAAGACAAAAGCGTTGTCCAGAATCTTGCAGGTGATATATTAAAGTACCACCTTCTACAGCACATGTTGAGCCTAATCATTAGGGCCAAATTAAATCAATGAAAGCTCTGTACCAAGACCAATGTAAATGCTAAACAAAAGTGAATGAGTGGGTGAGTGGGTGGGTAAGTAGGTGAGTGGGTGAGTGATTTTAAGTCAATGACAGAGAGAGAGATATAAATAGAGACAGAGTAAGAGAGAGAGAGAGAGAGAAAGAGTGAGGGATAGAAAAAAAGTGAAATAGAGATAGAGAAAGAGTCAGAGAGAGATAGAGAGAGAGAGAGAGAAAGAGAGAAAGAGAAAGACAGAGTCAAAGAGAGAGAAAAAGAGAAAGACAGTCAGAGAGT